>NW_016811745.1:0-17503 GCF_001698545.2 Rhinopithecus bieti
GGCCATCTTGCTCCGCCCCCGACGTTTCTTCTATTGCAATGTTTACATGAGTTTTTCTTCTTTAATCTCTTAATGTGGCAAATTACATTAGTTTTCTATTGTTAAATCCAAACTTGCATTCCTAGGACAAATGCAACTGACTCATGAAGTAGTATGCTTTTTATATATTGATGGCTTTATAATATTTAGAATAATTTCCTAATGTTTAGAATTTTTACATTTTTGTTCTTGAGTAAATTTGGCCTGTAATTTTCTTTTTCATATTGTCCTTGTTAGGTGTTGATATTGAGGTTAGTGCTAGCCTCATAAAACAAGTTGGAAAATGTTCCCTCTTTTTCTACTCTCTGGGAGAGTAGAAATACTGAATACCCAAACCTTGCCAGTTTGACAGGATTTAATGTAAGAAATTGCTTAGACAAGTACTGGAGAACTAAAAAGGTAAAGATGGAACTGCAGCAACGCAGAGATAGTAAACATAGGAAGTAGCTACCATCCCTAAGGCTGAAGGGACAAAGTGAATATACTGGGTCTTTAGAAACTGCAAGCTTGGAGGAGGGACTTACAGAGCTGGGACCCAGACTTCTGAGGAGTGGTGCTACCCAGCTGGTGCTGGTACCATGGGAGTCACTCAGAAGTCTCAGGTAGGTTGCAATCCATGCAAGGACTGTTTGATGTCTAATTTACTCTTACAGAAAGCGTACCCTTTCTTAAGACATTTCACTTCTACCCCTAAGAAAATTGTCACAATGCACTGAATTTGTTACAACAAGACACTAGTACCATATGTAAACATCCAGTATTCATAATGAGAATGGTACTCTTTACCTGTGGCATGGTAGGCCACTGGCTCTCCCTTTTATGTTATGTTATTTATTTATTTATTTTGAGATAGAGTTTCGTTCTTGTTGTCCAGGCTGGAGTGCAATGGTGCAATCTCGGCTCACTGCAACCTCTGCCTCCCAGGTTCAAGCAATTCTCCTGCCTCAACCTCCCCAGTAGCTGGGATTACAGACACCCACTACCACACCCAGCTAATTTTTGTATTTTTAGAAGAGACAGGGTTTCGCCATGTAGGCCAGGCTGGTCTCCAACTCCTGACCTGAAGTGATCCGCCCACTGCGGCCTCCCGAAGTGCTGGGATTACAGGTGTGAGCCACCGTGCCCGGCCCCCTTTTATGTTTTCCATGAAATTTGCTGAATCCTCTCATTCCCTTGTGGCTTTTTTCTCATTTTCTTTGATCTTTTTTGTTTCTTTCTGTAATTTTAAAGTGATTTCAAGAGTAACATGTGATAAGTACAAGCAATCAATAAACCATCCTTAACCAGGAATTATATATAAAATTAGTTTGTTATAAATGTATTATGTGTATTTGTATTAAATTATTTCTTACAAAATAAAATAGTTGTATTAAGATTTATTTGTAATTTTGACATCTCTATTACATCTTTTCTTTTAATTTCAACGTTTGTTTTGTAGATTCAAAGGAAAAAACATGAAAATTAAAATCAAGTTACAATTTTGTATTGGCATAAAACATATCAGCAAATAAGATGTCTGAAAAGGAGGGTATGTCAGAGGAGCTAGAGGATACTATTAGTCAATTTAGGAAAGAATCTAGATCACAGTCAGTGAAGGAGCCTGGCTTTATTAAAGAAACATCAAATTTGATAAACGAAGCTTCTGATTACCTGGAAGGGAAATCTTCTAACCAGATTTATGAAACACATCCTAGACAGATTACATTAGAGTCAACATCTTCCTCTGGAAGCAAGTCTAAGAGAAATGAAGAACAAAAGAAAAATCTTCAATTTTCTGAAACAAGCACTACAACAGAAACTTCACGGAGTTTGTCATCACTAACTGGGAGGATTGCAGAATATCAGGCTTTGGTTAACTTCCTATCTCATGAAACAGTAGGAGAAGTTAGTCCAGAAGTCTCTGAAGAAAATCAGAAACAACTTGGCTTGGGGGCAGATAACTTTACAGTTAACCTTGAGGCCAAGGGTTTACAGGAATTTCCTAAGGACATTTTAAAAATCAAATATGTAAAACATCTATATTTAGACAAGAATCAAATCAAAACTTTTCAAGGGGCAGACTCAGGTGATCTGCTAGGACTTGAAATTCTATCCCTGCAAGAAAATGGATTATCATCACTTCCATCTGAAATTCAGTTACTTCATAATTTAAGGATATTAAACGTCAGTCACAACCACATATCACATATACCTAAAGAAATATCTCAGCTTGGGAATATCAGACAACTCTTTTTTTATAACAATTACATTGAAAATTTTCCTCCTTACTTAGAATGTCTTGGAAACTTGGAAATTTTAAGTTTGGGTAAAAATAAGTTAAGGCATATACCAGATACTCTGCCTAGTTTAAAATACTTACGGGTTCTCAATTTGGAATATAATCAATTAACAATATTTCCTAAAGCTCTGTGCTTCCTTCCAAAGTTAATTTCACTAGACCTTACTGGAAACCTGATCAGCAGTTTGCCAAAAGAAATTAGGGAGCTTAAAAATTTAGAAACACTTTTACTGGATCATAATAAGCTTACCTTTCTGGCTGTAGAAATTTTTCAGTTACTCAAAATAAAAGAACTCCAACTGGCCGACAATAAATTGGAAGTTATTTCACACAAAATTGAGAATTTCAGGGAACTTAGGATTCTTATACTTGATAAAATTTATTGAAAATATACCAGAAAAAATATGTTGCTGTGCAATGTTGGAATGCCTTACTCTTAGTGATAATAAATTAACAGAACTTCCTAAGAACATCCATAAGCTTAACAATTTAAGAAAACTTCATGTAAACAGAAATAATATGGTAAAAATAACTGACAGTATCTCACATCTTAATAATATATGCAGTCTAGAATTTTCAGGAAACATAATCACAGGTGTTCCCATTGAAATAAAAAACTGCCAAAAAATAATTAAAATTGAATTGAATTATAACAAAATAATATATTTTCCGTTGGGACTGTGTGCTTTAGATTCTCTTTATTATTTGAGTGTTAATGGAAATTATATTTCAGAAATACCTGTGGATATATCTTTCAGTAAACAACTGCTTCATTTAGAATTGAGTGAAAACAAACTCCTCATATTTTCTGAGCACTTTTGTTCTCTTATTAATCTTAAATACCTGGATCTTGGTAAAAACCAAATAAAGAAAATTCCAGCATCTATTTCTAATATGATATCACTCCATGTACTTATTTTATGCTGTAATAAATTTGAAACTTTCCCTAGAGAATTGTGTACTTTAGAAAATTTGCGAGTACTTGATCTTTCAGAAAACCAATTACAGAAAATCTCTTCAGACATCTGTAATTTAAAAGGAATCCAGAAATTAAACTTCTCAAGCAATCAATTTATACATTTTCCTGTTGAACTGTGCCAACTTCAATCACTGGAACAGCTGAATATAAGTCAGATAAAAGGGAGAAAGGTAAGAGACTGTGGGCTTTGTGGGGAAGGAGAGACTGGAGAGGATCAGAATTTAAGCTGTGGTGTATCTGTTTGTACCATATGTGTGTTTTAAATTGAGTTGGAATATTTTATTTTTTAAATGAAAGGCTTCCCCCTCCCCACCAAACATGGCTTATAAATACACTTCACAACACAAAAGCTGTACAGGAACATATTTCATTAAAATGAAATATGAAGCAATGAAAGCTGACAATTCTATAGATTCCTTTTGTTTCGGTGTAATTGTAAAAGGAGTTTTAAAGTTGTAAATGTCGTATAAACACATTACTGAAAATTTGGAAAGTGATAAAATTAAAACAAAAATAATTCCACAAGCATATGATTGTATTATAACTACTGGCATACGTTGACAAAACTTTTAGTCTTTTTTCCTGTTATGCATATGGTTTTACAAGAAATTATAAAAGACTGCACACTCAGTTTTAAATTCTTCTTTTTTTAACCAATAAGCATTTCTCTTTGATATAATCATCTTTCCAATAAATTGTTATAACCAGTACATGATTTATAGATCTAATCCTCTTGTTATGCATTTATGGATGTTATAATTTTCTTCATAATAATCCTGTGATGAATTTTCCATAAATATAGCCTTTTCATATTTTAGACTATTTCCTTAGGAAATTTTCCCTGAAGAATTACTAGATCAATAAGAATTAACATTTTAGAGTTTAGCATTTTATCTTACTGAAACTCTAGGAGTAACTTTTCTTTTATGAAATAATTTTTTAAAAACTAAACATTACTGATTTATACGAAGATCTTACTTAGTAAACAATGAAAAGAACCAGCTGTTATCTAAGTCAGGACTTCCCAAAGTACTCCTAAAAGCCTAGCCCATTTTTCTTGAGTGTTCTGCTCAAGAAAAAAAAAGGGAGGAGGGGGAGCAGTGTCTGTGATCAAATAGCTTTAAGAAGTACGGGTTCTTCTCTAAAGATAACAATGAATACTGATCTACTTAAAAGCTTGAAGAGTCTTCACTAATTTTCCCAAATATTCCCATATTTCCCAACTTGTTTGACCATTTTTAACATAACAGCTATCATATAATACATTTCCAGAAAAGCTACTCCAGGGAATACTTGCTTAAGCCAGATGGAATGAATAATGATACCCTTGCAGTTTAAAAAGTTGATTTTGTAGCTAACAGAACATTTTTAGTTCTGCAATATAAATAATCAGTTAATTCATTGACGATTCATATCATCTCACTCATTTTCTCCTCTTGTAAGATAACTGTTTGGTATCTCCAATGATGTCCTTAACTCTCTTTTTTATTAACTCCTTTCTCACCACACCTGCTGTCACTTACATGCACATTATCTCCAAAGTTACATGACTAAAGCTGATCTCACAACCAGTGCTGCAGTCCCATGTGTCCCATTTTTTTCCTGGAAATTATACATTTCTATTCTTTTGTTGTCATCACACGTCAATATCACTTCAAAGTCAGCTCATTTTCTTCCATCTCCTTTTCCAAACTTCTCCATTTTGTTTGTGTGCAGTTTTCTTTAAACTGCCAGGTTAAAACTCATGAATCATTCTTGTTCCTTTCCATCATCAGTTTACCTCATCTTAACAGCCCAAAATTGTATCACTTTTCCTCTAAAAAAGCTTGTCGGATTATGCTCCCTCATTTTCCAGTGTCACTGTCCTACCAACCTCGTCATTGGTTATGACTCAACTTCATGCATAATTTATGCCAGGAGCTTCCTCCGCTTTTAGCAAACTTATCAAAGCTTGTCAGTACTTCATTGCAGAGGACTGTTCTCCATGTATCATACTTGCCTGTCAGGAATCCAAATGCATATCTGTTACCTATCAAAGTGAGTGGCTGCAAGGCAACAGTCCACATATTTGCAACATCATTGCCAAAGGTCATCAAATGAAAAAATGATTTACAAGAACTCCTGTCAAAAAGAATATCCCATGGTGTTGAAAATATCATTGATAACCCCCTTGGGGTGGAAATGAAATGCCCAAATAATTAACTTATGTAATAGGCAGATGGTCACTTACTGAAGAAGAGTCAGATTAATCACAGGGCTTTTATTTTACTAAGGAAGGATACCCAACAGGAACCTTCCTTCTATATGACCCTATCATCCATGCAGCTCTCAGACACCACCTCTAGTAAATGTTGAGAGGTAAATTAAAGAATATTTCCTTCATTGAATGTCAAATAATGAACACTACCTGTTTTTGATCCTGACTCCTACTTCACAGGCCGTCTTCTCCAGTCTTGCCCATAGCCTGGTTCCATCTCCTTATCCAAACAAATCTCCCTCTGCTTTGCATCGCCTTTTTTACTGTCAGACTCTCACTAGCCATCGACTATGCATGAGTTTCTGGTCAGTCAGCTGGAGGACAGTGGTGGCGATCTCATCTTACTGCCAACCCTGCCTCCTGGTTCAAGTGATCCTCCCTGCCTCAGCTCCTAAAGTAGCTGGGATTACAGGCCACTCACCTCACGTCCAGCTAATTTTTGTATTTTTAGTAGAGATGGGTTTTCACCACGTTGCCAGGCTGGTCTCAATCCTGTGATCCACCCGCCCTTGGCTCCCAAAGTGCTGGGATTTACCAGGTGTGAGCCACCGAGCCCAGCCCCCTATTCATCTTAAGAGGCTATTCAAGTCTACTTTTTACATGAAGCTTTACTTATGTAAAGCTTTTTTTTTTTTTTATGTATCTTTACAGAGAGTTATCTGATTTGTAGTTATGAACCTTTTACTAAACTTTTATTCATCAGTTATTAATTGTATTATTGGCATTGGATTACCTATTGCTTCATTCCATTTCCTGATTTTTTCATATGGATATATTCTGTTCCTAAAATAAATTTTAATCTCTGTGAAGTTGGAAACTATTTCTATGCTTCCTTTATACTGGAAGAACTATAGCACAACATCAGAAGTGTACCTTGTTGTTTATGTTATTTCAGAGGTGCGCCTCACATTCAAAATTGTTTTGTTCGTAGAACATCCTTTATTTTCAAAGCCACTCATAAAGGCCCTATTTTCTCTAAATATGCATATTCTTCATCTTAACAGTAATATTTAATTCCTGCAATTTTGCAACAACTTTTTGTAGTAGGAATTTTAATTAAGGTCACATTGCCAAACTGTGACTCCATATTAAACATTTGGTCAAATGCATTTCATGCTTGGGAACACATACAAAAAGTATAGAAACAGTGTACATGTCATTTTAAAATCTAAAAAAGCGCACAAAAGGATGAAGAAAAAGAATGGGGCCTGTGAGTGCTCACGCCCTTAATCCCAGCACTTTGGAGGCCGAGGTGGGAGGATCACCTGAGGTCAGTGAAGTTCAAAATTCAGGCCTGGCCAACATGGCAAAACTCCATTCTACTAAAAAATACAAAAACTAGCCGGGCATGGTGCTGGGCACCTGTGATCCCAGGTACTCGAAGAGGCTGAGGCCGGAGAAATCACTGAACCGGGAAGTGGAGGTTGCAGTGAGCTGAGATCACGCCATTGCCCTCCAGCCTGGTGACAGATCGAGATCTCCCATCTCAAAAAAAAAAAAAAAAAAAAAAGCGATGTTGATAGGACTAGGAATAAGGAGATCAAATGTGGAATAGAGTAGTTGGAAAAGACTTCCGGGGGTGGGAGGTTGGGGGGCAGGAAAGAAGTCAAAACACGGTTAGATTTAGGGAGTGGAGAAAGGGATAAGGAGACAATGAACGCTGAGCAATGGGAATGTGAGCAAAGTGGGTAGCAAGCCACAGGGTTGAATTAGAAGCACTGTTCAGATTGAGGAGGTACTTGGATATCGCACAGTATCTTGTGGGTTTCAGCCAGAAGGGAGAGTCAGTTACAAAGAATTTGTGACATAATAAAAATATGTCCTTTTAAGACAAAACAAAACAGACAAAACTCTTTCATTTGATTTTAGAAAAGTTTTAGTCATGCAAAGATGTATTTATAAAAGTATAATTTTTTAATCTTTGTTACAGTTAACAAGACTTCCAGGAGAGCTATCTAATATGACTCAACTTAAAGAACTTGATATCTCAAATAATGCAATCAGAGAGATTCCAAGAAATATAGGAGAATTGAGAAATTTGGTTAGTTTACATGCATACAATAATCAAATAAGTTATATTCCACCATCTTTGCTATCTTTAAATGATCTCCAGCAACTAAACCTGAGTGGTGAGTGTCAAGCATAATCAGTAAGTATAATCAGTAAGTAGAGTATTAATATCTGAGTTGCAAATTTTGTTGACAAGATACAGAATGGCAAAGAGTCAACAGAATGTATTAAGTCACCATTAGAAGGAAATGACTGTCCTAGGTACAGAAAATGAAAGCAAAGTATAAGGTCCAGTTCCTGCCTTGAAAGAGTAGAAGAGCCTGAACATATTTTCATTTCTTTTCTCTCTTCTCTGTCTATACCCAGTCGTTTAGTATTTCTTCCCTTCTGAACCCACCCTCACCTCTTCCTCTACACACACCTACACAACCTCAGGTCAGCAATTTTTTTGCATTTCCTTCTCTATTGGGAAGGAAGAAAAAAAACTATCTCTGTTGTTTGGATAAGGAGCATGGAACCAGGCTATGGCAAGAATTGAGAGCCAGGCCTATGAAGTAGGAGTCAGATCAAAACAGGTAGGCAGGTTCATTATTTGACATTCATTGAGGCAAATATTCTGAGGTATAAATATATATATATTTATTTTGAGACAAGGTCTCACTCTGTTGCCCAAGCTGGAGCACAGTAGCAGGATCATGGCTCACTGCAGCCTTGACCTCTCTAGGCTCAGGTGATCCACCAGCCTCAGCCTCCCAAAGTGCTGGGATTACAGGCGTGAGCCACCATGCCTAGTCAGCAGTGTCTTTAAAAACCTAATCTTGGAAGTGACATAACATCACTTCTGCTCTATTCTATTGATCACACAGACCAACCTTGGTATAATGTGAGAAGGGACTATACAAGGGGGTGAGTAACAGGAGGTAGATATCATTGTGGGCTAACAGATGGCCCTAAATCAATTTGAGTAATTGAATTTGTAGTTAGAAGCTCTCATACAAAGAAAATTTCTAGCTCAGATAACTTCACTGGTGAATTCTATCAAGTATTTAATAGAAGGAACAATGCAAATTTCAAAAAGGTTCACTGGTGAATTCTTTCAAGTATTTTTAAGAAGAAATCACTAAGTTAGGCTGGGCACAGTGGCTCATGCCTGTAATTCCAGCACTTTGGGAGGCCAAGGCGGGCGGATCGCTTGAGGTCAAGAGTTTGATGCCAGCCTGGCCAATGTGGTGAAACCCCGTCTCTACTTAAAAAAAAAAAAAAAAAAAATTAGTCGGGTGTGGTGGGGCACACCTGTAATCAAAATCAAAACTACTCAGGAGGCTGAGGCAGGAGAATCGCTTAGACCCAGGAGGTGGAGGTTGCAGTGAGCTGAGATTGTGCCACTGCACTCTAGCCTGGGTGACAGAGTGAGACTCTGTCTGAAAGAATGAAAGAGAGAGAGAGAGAGAGAGGAAATAATGCCAATTTTTAAAATTCTGTCATAAAATTGAGGATAAAACATGTCTCAGTTCATTCTATGAGGCCAGCATTATCCTAATACTATAATAAAACAAATACATTTCTTGGAAACTTACAGAATAATATCCTGCTTGAACATGGATGCAAAATTCCTTAATGAATTAAAGCAAATCAAATCCACCAATATAAAAAATGATATCATATTGTGACCAAGAGCAATTTACCCTGGGAATACAAGGTTGAGTCAATATTCAAAAACTAATCCATGTAATTCACCATCTGAACAGGCTTATGAAAAGCCATATGAACTTCTCACTGTAAGTATAAAAAGCAAAGCAAGCAGATGTGGTGGTTCATGCCTATAATCCCAGCTACTTGGGAGACTTAGGCAGGAGGATTGCTTGAACATGGGAGTTTGAGGCTGCAGTGAGTTATGATTGTGCCACTGCGTTCCAGCCAGGGCAACAGAACAAGACCTCATCTCAAAAAAAAAAAAAAAAAAAAGCAAATATTATATGAAAAAATACAATTGCCATTCAAGATTTTCAAAAACAACAACAACAAAAAAATCTCACTAAGCTAGAAATAGAAGAGAATTTCCTCAACCTGAAAAAGTGCATCTGCAAAACTCCTATAGCTAATATCACACCCCATGGTAAAGAATTTCTTTTCCACTATGATCAGGATTAAAGTAAAGTTCTCCCTTCTCACCACTTCTTTTTGATGTTATAACTGGAAGTCCCAACTAGCACAACAACACAAGAAAAAGAAATAAAAAGTAAACAGATTGGGAAGGAAGAAGAAAAAACTATTTCTGATAATAGAGACACATCGTCTAGGTCAAAAATCCCAAAGGATCTACAGAACAAGTAAGTTTGGCAAGATTCCCATATACAGAGTTAATAAACAAAAATCAATCATATTTCTACAGACTAGCAATAAATGATTAGAAATTGATTTCTTTAAAAGTACAATTTAAAATTGTACCAAAACCATACATAAATCTAACAAATTACATATAAGATCTATATGCTGAAAACTGTAACACAGATAAAACTAAATAAGACCTAAATAAGTAGAGAGATAGTATTCATAAATTGGAAGACAATATTGTTAATATGTCAGTTTCCCAAAACTTATCTTTAAATTCAACTCAATTCCAGTAAAATCCTAGCAGAGATTTTGTTTCAGAAAACAATGAGGTAATTATAAAATGTATATAAAAAGTCAAAGGAACTAGGATAGCTGAAACAATTTTGAAGAAGAAAAACAAAGTTGGATGATTCACACAACCTGATTTCAAGACTTATGTAAAACTATAGTCATGAAGACAGTGATAGTGTTGGCAAAACAACAGACATAAGGATCAATGGGACAGAATAGAGAGTCTGGAAATAGATCCACTATGATGGTTAATATTGAGTGTCAACTTGATTGGATTGCAGGATGCAAAGTATTGTTCCTGGGTGTGTCTGTGAGGGTGTTCCCAAAGGAGATTAACATCTGAGTCAGTGGACTGGGAGAGGCCGACCCACCCCCAGTCTGGGTGGGCACAATCAGCTGCCAGCTCTGCTAGAATGAAGCAGGCAGAAGAACGTGGAAGGACTAGACTGGCTATGTCTTCTGGCCTCCATCTTTCTCCCATTCTGGATGCTTCTTGCCCTGAAAACACTGGATTCCAAGTTCTTCAGCTTTTGCACTCTTGGACTTACACCCCTGGTTTGCCAGAGGCTCTAGGGCCTTTGGCCACAGACTGAAGGCTGCACTATCGGCTTCCCTACTTTTGAGGTTTCAGGACTTGGACTTGCTTCTTTGTGCCTCAGCTTGCAGATGGCAGACTTCACCTCATGGTTGTGTGAGTCAATACTCCTTAATAAACTCCCTTTTATAATTAGTCCTGTCCCTCTAGAGAACCCTGACTGATATACCCACTATGTAGTCAACTGATTTTTTGCCATGGTAGTTCCCCCTTATCCACAGTTTCAGTTTCCATGGTTTTACTCATGGTCAACAGTGGTCTGAAAATATTAACTGGGAAATTCCAGAAATAAACAATTCATAAGTTTAAAATGGTGCACTTTTCTGAGTAGCGTGATGAAATCTCACACTGTCCTACCTGGGATGTGAATCCATTCAGTGGATGTGCTCCCTGCTTGTCAGTCACTTAGTAGCAGTCTCAGTTATCAGATCCACTGTCACAATATTGCAGTGCTTGTGTTCATGTAACCCTTATTTTACTTATTAATGGCCCTAAAGCACAACAGTAGTGATGCTGGCAATTCGGATACACCAAAGAGAAGCCTTAAAGTACTTCCCTTAAGTGAAAAGGTGAAAGTTCTCAAGAATCATATGATGAAGTCGCTAAGATCTACGCTAAGGACAAATATTCTATCAATGAAATTGTGAAGACGGAAAAAGAAATTTCTGCTAATTTTGCTGTTGCACCTCAAACTACAAAAATTACAGCCACAGTGTATGATAAGTGCTTAGTTAAGAAGGAAAAGGCAGGCCGGGCGCGGTGGCTCAAGCCTGTAATCCCAGCACTTTGGGAGGCCGAGACGGGCGGATCACGAGGTCAGGAGATCGAGACCATCCTGGCTAACACGGTGAAACCCCGTCTCTACTAAAATACAAAACTAGCCGGGCGAGGTGGCGGGCGCCTGTAGTCCCAGCTACTAGGGAGGCTGAGGCAGGAGAATGGCGTAAACCAGGGAGGGGAGCTTGCAGTGAGCTGAGATCTGGCCACTGCACTCCAGTCCGGGCGACAGAGCAAGACTCCGCCTCAAAAAAAAAAAAAAAAAAAAAGAAGGAAAAGGCATTAAATTTATGGGTGAAAGACATGAACAGATGTGTTCTGATTGACAGCAATCATGTTTGATACTGTATTAGGTTTGTAGGCATCAGCTGGGGGGTCTTGGAAGGTATCTCCCATGGATAAGGAGGAACTACTGTAATCCAACAGAGAAAGAACATTATTTTCAACAAATATTGCTGAATCAACTGGATGTCCAAAAGCCAAAACAAGACAAAATAAAACAAAAACAAACAACCACAATATAATTTTGATCCTACACACCATATAAAAATATTACCTCACAATGAATCACAGACCTAAATATAAAAGCTAAAACTGTAAAACTTCTAGATAAAACATAGAAAATATTATTTTGCAAAAAAAAAAAAAGTGAAAAAATATTAAAAGGCTGGGTGTCATGGCTCATGCCTATAGTCCCATAACTTTGGGAGGCTGAGATGTGAGGATTGCTTGAGACTCAGGAGTTTGGGACCATCCTGGGCAACATGGGGAAACCCCATCTCTACAAACAAAATACAAAAAGATTAGCTGGGTATGGTGGTGCACTGCTGTAGTCCCAGCTACTTGAGAGGCTGAGGTGGGAGGATCACTGGAACCCAGGAGGCTGAGGCTGCAATGAGCCAAGGTCATGCCACTGCACTCCAGCTGGGTGACAAAGCCAGACTCTGTCTCAAAAAAACAAGGTGAAAAAAAATCAAAACCTTGGCAAGGATTTCTTATATACAACACTGAAATTACATTCCACAAATGAAAATAAGTTGGTTTTCATCAAAATTGGAAACTTCTCAGCTGGGCACGGTAGCTCATGCCTGTAATCCCAGCCCTTTGGAAAGCTGAGGCGGGCGGATCTCCTGACTTCAGGAGTTCGAGACTAGCCTGGCCAACATGGTGAAACCGCGTCTCTACTAAAAATACAAAAAAATTAGCCAGGCATGGTGGCGGGGTGCCTGTAATCCCAACTACTTGGGAGGCTGAAGCAGGAGAAGCACTTGAACCCAGAAAGCGGAGGTTACAGTGAGCCAAGATGGTGCCACTGCACTCCAGCTTGGGCGACAAGAGCAAGACTAAAGGCTTTTAAATTTTTTTAATTTTTTTTTTTTTTTTTTTTTTTTACAACAGAGTCTTGCTGTGTCACCCAGCCTGGAGTGCAGTGGTGCGATGTAGGCTCACTGCAGCTTCTGCCTCTGGGGTTTCCTGCCTCAGCCTCCTGAGTAGCTGGGATTACAGGCGCCTGCCACCATGCCCGGCTAATTTTTGTATGCTTTTAGTAGAGACGGAGTTTCACTATGTTGCCCAGACTTGTCTCAAATTCCTGACCTCAAGTTATCCACCTGCCTCGGCCTCCCAAAGTGCTGAGATTATAGGCATGAGCCACTGTGCCCGGCTCAGACATTTTTTAAAAGAATGAAAAGCAAGGCCATGGATTGGAAGAAAATATTTGCTTAATACAAAAAAAAAAAAAAAAAAAAAAAAAAAAAAAAAAAATTAAGAAGCCAAACCACTTAATAAAAATTGGTATAAATTTTGAACAGATAATTTACTAAGCAGCTATATGAATAAAAAATAAGCATAAGAGGCCGGGCGTGGTGGCTCATGCCTATAATCCCAGCACTTTGGGAGGCTGAGGCAGGTGGATCACTTGAGATCAGTAGTTCAAGACCAGCCAGGCCAACATAGTGAAACTCCATCGCTACTAAAAATACAAAAATTAGCTGGGCATGGGGCTTGCCCCTATGGTCCCAGCTACTTGGGAAGCTGAGGCACAAGAATAGCGTAAACCCCGGAGGCGGAAGCTGCAATGAGCTGAAATCACACCACTACACTCCAGACTGGGTGACAGAGCTAGACTCTGTCTCAAAATAAAAAAGAAAGAAAGAAAGGAAGAAAAGAAGCATACCAAAATATTATGCTTATTAGTCATATTAGAGAAATGCAAATTAACTATACAATGAAATATTGCTATTAGAATAGTTAAAATTAGGCTGGGCCCGGTGGCTCACACCTGTAATCCCAGCACTTTGGGAGGCCCAGGTGGGCAAATCATGGGGTCAGGAGTTTGAGACGAGACTGGCCAATATGGTGAAACCCCGTCTCTATTAAAACTACAAAAATTAGCCCGTGTGGTGGCACACGCTTATAGTCCCAGCTACTCAGGAGACTGAGGCAGAAGAACTGCTTGAACCCGGGAGGTGGAGGTTGCAGTGAGCCGAGATGATGCCACTGCATTCCAGCTTGAGCAACAGAGCGAGACTCCACCCCCCCCCCCAAAAAGGGATAGTTAAAATTAAAATCTGATAATACACTGATGAAAGAAATACAAAATGGTACAACCCTTTAGAAAAGTTTGGTAGTTTCTTATATAGTTATACATACACTTAACCATACAAACCATCAATCTCACTTTGACTCCTCTTTTACATGAAATTAAAACGTATTCAACAAAAAACTGAGTGCAAATTTATAGAGAAGCTTCCTTTGTAATTGCCAAAACTGGAAGCTCTTCAAATGTCTTTTATGTATTAAATGGATAAATTATTTACATCTACATAATGGAATACTTCTCATTACTAAAAAGGAAAAAAAAATATTGATACAACAACACTGATGTTGTTGTAATGCTAAGTGAAAGAAGCCGAACCCTAAAGACTATGTGCTGTGATTTATAACATATATGTTATACATGTATGTGTGTGCATATATACATATATAAAATTCTAGGTTTATAATAAATATATTTTACACATATACACTCCCAGAAACACTGTATCCAGATCTTGGTTTCTAAATATGATTATTCACTAAAAGGAACCAGTTTCCTTTATGTTTATAAATAACATAACTATAAAATATATAAATAATATAAAGGCAAATTTTAGGCCTCTCTAAATGATTACAAATTCATTTTTACCACAGTTTTCCCTCTTTTTTTTTTTTTTTTTTTTTTTGAGATAGAGTTCCGCTCTTGTCTCCCAGGCTGGAGTGCAATGGCACTATCTCGGCTCCCTGCAACCAGTAGCTGGGATTACAGGTGCCCACCACCATGCTCGGCTAAATTTTGTATCTTTAGTAGAGATAGGGTTTTGCCATGTTGGCCAGGCTGATCTCGAACTCCTGACCTCAGATGATCCACCCACCTTGGCCTCCCGAAGTGCTGGGATTACAGGCATGAACCACTGTGCCCACCCCAGTTTTACATTTTATGTTAGGTTTATATTGGATTACGATGGTATTGAAAAAATTACATTTAGGAAGTAGAGTTTAATTCCCACTCCCCCTTGAGGGTAGCCTAGATTTAGTGACTTACTCCCAAAGAATAGAGTATGGAAAGGAAAAAAATTATAACATTATCTTGGAGAATGCTGGCAGAGACTGTGTTATCCAAGAGATAAAATTTAACATCTTTAGTGATGTCATGTGGATATGAGGTATCTCTGATATAATGTGATACATGCACTTCACCTCTGTGGTATTCTTTTCAAAAACCCATAACCCCAGTCTAATAATGAGAACATATCAGACAAATTCAAGTTATGGTACATTCTACAAAATTCGTAACCAGTACTTCTTAAAACTGTCAAGGTCATGAACAACAAGGGAAGATTGAGAAACTATCACAAAACAGGCCACTAATGAGATATAACTGTATGCAATGAGATTTCCTGAGACAGAAAAGGACACTGATGGAAAAACTAATGAATCCAAAGAAGTCTGAAGTGTATTTAGTAGTAATGTACCAATACTGGTTTCTTAGATTAAACTAATGTAATATGATAATGTGAGATAACATTAGGAGAAACTAAAGCTAGATGACGAATGCAGAAGAACTTGCTACAATCTCTGCAACATTTCTATGAATCTAAAATTATGCTAAATAAACAGTTTAGTTTAAAAATTACCATCACATCCACTCTATAAAGTTCTTTGCTGTATTAAAGGAGGATAGTCTCTGTCTCATTTTGCCACCCCTAGGAGAGAAAGCAACCACAGCTGTCTTTCTATAAACACTCTTTTTTGCTCTTAGCATGTGTACATCAGAAATAATTTATGACCTGCTGCATTGTGAGGGTCCTCTGGTACTTTGTCAGCAAGACATAATAGATGTTATTTGTCTCCATAGTTATCTTTTATAGAAAGATGTAATTCAATTCTAATTTTTTTCTACTAGGAAATAATCTGACAGCTCTACCTAGTGCTATCTACAATCTTTTTTCACTGAAGGAGATAAATTTTGATGACAACCCTTTGCTGAGACCTCCAATGGAAATCTGTAAAGGAAAACAGTTGTACACTATTGCACGCTATCTACAGAGGGCAGATGAAAGAGATGGTAGGTGGTGAGTGATTGACTATCTAAGAAGTCATTTCTCTTTTATTTTATTTTAATTTAATTTTTTTGGAGACAGGGTCTCACTCTGACACCTAGGCTGGACTATAGTGCATGATCACAACTCCCTGTGGCCTCGGACTCCTGGGCTCTAGTGATCCTCCCACCTCAGCCTCCTGAGTAGCAGGGACTGCAGGTGTGCATCAACACACCTGGCTAATTTTTTAATCTTCTGGTAGAGACGGGTCTCACTATGTTGCCCAGGCTAGTCTTGAACTCCTGAGCTCAAGCAATCCTCCTGTCTTGGCCTCCCAGTGTTGGGATTACAGGTGTGAGCCACCACACCCAGCCACAAGACACTATCTCATATGAATTAAAAGATGGTTTGCTTTAATTGGAGGCTTTCAATCTGGCAGAGATGTGAAAAAATTGATACTCTTTCTTTTCTGAAGGTTAGGAGTTTGTTTTGATAATTCAGATTATTTAATCCAGGTCCATACAAATCGAGGCACTGAAAATAGGCAAATCCAAGTGGAGGAGGGGTGGGCCATTTCCTACCCTATTGACCTTAATGCCCTTCAATAGGTGTTTCATTGAGACTGTGACCAGACTCAAAATCCACACAGAAATCTATTAGTTTCAATCTGTTCTAACAAATGTAGTTGTTCTAAAAGACATTTGGAGTTGGGTGTGGTGGCTCACGCCTGTAATCCAAACACTTTGGGAGGCCAAGGCAGGAGCATCACTTGAGCTCAGAAGTTCGAGACCAGCCTGGGCCACATAGTGTGACCTTGTCTCTATTTTTAAGATAGATACATAAATAAACAAACAAACAAATAAATAAATAACATACATTTGGCCTTGAGGGAAGTCCACGGAGCCATTCCACTGATGGCATTCAGTCTTTGGCCCACTATGACTATCTGTCTGAAATTTATTTTATTTTATTTTATTTTAGTTTTTATTATTATACTTTAAGTTCTAGGATACATGTGCATAACGTGCAGGTTGCAGGTTTGTTACATATGTATACTTGTGCCATGTTGGTGTGCTGCACCCATCAACTTGTCAGCACCCATCAATTCACTATTTATATCAGGTATAACTCCCAATGCAATCCCTCCCCCCTCCCCCACCCTATATAGTCCCCGGTGTGTGATATTCCCTTTCCCGAGTCCAAGTAATCTCATTGTTCAGTTCCCACCTATGAGTGAGAACATGCGGTGTTTGGTTTTCTCTTCTTGTGATAGTTTGCTAAGAATGATGGTTTCCAGCTGCATCCATGTCCCTACAAAGGACGCAAACTCATCCTTTTTTATGGCTGCATAGTATTCCATGGT
>NW_016811745.1:19796-23787 GCF_001698545.2 Rhinopithecus bieti
AGAGACAGGCAGGTTTCCTTGAGCTGCTGTGAGCTCCACCCAGTTCGAGCTTCCCAGCGGCTTTGTTTACCTACTTAAGCCTCAGCAATGGCGGCCGCCCCTCCCCCAGCCTTGCTGCTGCCTTGCGGTTAGATCGCAGACTGCTGTGCCAGCAATGAGGGAGGCTCCGTGGGCGTGGGACCCTCCCAGCCAGGTGAGGGATATATTCTTCTGGTGTGCCCGTTGCTTAAAGCGCAGTATTGGGGTGGGAGTTACCCGATTTTCTAGGTGTTGTGTGTCTCAGTTCCCCTGGCTAGGAAAAGGGATTCCCTTCCCCCTTGCACTTCCCAGGTGAGGCGATGCCTCGCCCTGCTTCAGCTCTCGCTGGTCGGGCTGAAGCAGCTGACCAGCACCGATTGTCCGGCACTCCCTACTGAGATGAACCCAGTACCTCAGTTGAAAAAGCAGAAATCACCGGTCTTCTGTGTCACTCGCGCTGGGAGTTGGAGACTGGAGCTGTTCCTATTTGGCCATCTTCCTGTCTGAAAGCTTTTGACAGTCTTTATCCCATCTGTCCTTGAGCTCTCTGTTGTGTGTCTGATTATTTCTGAGAACAGGCCCATTTTCTTTAAAAGGGACTAGATGAAGATTGGTTTCAAGTGTCTGGGAGGGAACCTTCACTGTCCAATTCTTTCCCTGGGGCTGGGTTCCCAACAGTTAGGCTTTTCCCTATAGGACTCTGATTTGCCACTTTTCATCACTAGTCAGAAAGAATTCAGATTTTGGTCCTCTAATTTAATGCAAGAGAACAATACAAGAGATCCAGATTTGGGGAAATGGAATATCCAAAACTGTCCCCTCAGATCATTTTATCATGTACCTTGTCTACATGATCAGGAGCTTGTACTAATGTAATTTCATAGTGAGATAGTCACAAAAAATTGCTTAGTCCTTCAAGTCACAATATACATTCATATACATCGCTATCATTTAGAGGCTTTTCCACGACTTGGGCTTTATTGATAAAGGAACCTAAAATATGAAATTAAAAGCCACAGTAGCTGCCTTCTTTAACTTACTGTGCAAGTTGATTGTCCTACTTGTTACTATAAAAAAGGATCTTTTGGCCAGGTGCGGTGGCTCATGCCTGTAATCCCAGCACTTTGGGAGGCCAAGATGGGCGAATCACGAGATCAGTAGTTCGAGAGCAGCCTGGCCAACATGGTGAAATCCCATCTCTACTAAAAATGCAAAAAATTAGCTGGGCGTGGTGGTGGGTACCTGTAATCCCAGTTACTCGGGAGGCTGAAGCAGGAGAATCGCT
This sequence comes from Rhinopithecus bieti, assembly GCF_001698545.2. Taxonomy (NCBI): domain Eukaryota; kingdom Metazoa; phylum Chordata; class Mammalia; order Primates; family Cercopithecidae; genus Rhinopithecus; species Rhinopithecus bieti. Next base: position 21,100 of record NW_016811745.1, read on the forward strand.
TGAACCCAGCAGGCAGAGGTTGCAGTGAGCCAAGATCGCACCACTGCACTCCAGCCCAGGCGACAGTGCAAGACTCCATCTAAAAAAAAAGAAAGGATCTTTTATGGTAATTACATTTCTATAAAATAAAGATTTTAGGAGTTTTCTAGGATCCATAAAGTATTTCTGTTAGGTACATTACTTTAGAGAAAGGTTTAGAATCTCAGCCATTTATCTCCTTTCCCTATGCCCAAGGAGCCTTCATATTGCAGGCTTGGCATCCAATGAGGGCAGAGAGAAATCAGCTTGGGAGATGTATGTATTCTGCAATTAACAAATGGAGCATTTTTCTTTTATTTATTTCTTTTATTTATTTATTTATTTTTGAGACGGAGTCTTGCTCTGTGGCCCAGGTTGGAGTGCAGTGGCCCCATTTCTGCTCACTGCAAGCTCCACCTCCTGGGTTCACGCCATTCTCCTGCCTTAGCCTCCCGTGTAGCTGGGACTACAGGTGCCCGCCACCATGCCCGGCTAATTTTTTTGTATTTAATAGAGATGGGGTTTCACCATGTTGGCCAGGATGGTCTCGATCTTCTGTCCTCGTGATCCGCCCACCTCAGCCTCCCAAAGTGCTGGGATTACAGGCGTGAGCCACCGCGCCCAGCTGAACCTTTTTCTTAAACTTTTACTTAGAAGATTGGAATTTTATATATATCATAGCATGAAATACAGCCTGAGAGAGTATATATAAAACTTTTAAAAATAGAACATATTTGATCATGGGGCATGGTACATCTCGAGTTCTGAAAATTCTCACAGGCTTGGGGTAGTGGCTCACACCTGTAGTTCCAGGACTTTGGGAGGCCAAGGCAGGAGGATTGCTTGAGCTCAAGAGTTTGAGAGTAGCTTGGGCAATATAGTGAGACCCTATTGCTTCTCAGCCTTTTGGCTAAGATGAAGTATAGTGAGACCCTGTTTCTACAAAAAATTTTAAAAACTGAGGTGGGCAGAGAACTTGAGGCCAGGAGTTTGAGACTGGCCTGGCCAACATGCCAAAACCCCATCTCTACTAAAAATACAAAAATTAGCTGGACATGGTGGTACGTGCCTGTAGTTCCAGCTACTCAGGAGGCTGAGGCAGGATAATTGCTAATCTGGAGGCGCCTGTAGTTCCAGCTAATCAGGAGGCAGAGGGTGCAGTGAGACGAGATCCCGCCACTGTACTCTAGCCTGGGTGACAGAGCCAGACTTTGTCTCAAAATAAGTAAATAAATAAAAATTAAAAATAATAAATTAGCCAGGCATGGTGGCACACACCTGTGGTCCCAGCTACTTGTGGGGGTGAAGTGGGAGAGTCATTTGAGCCCGGGAGGTTGAGGTTGTGGTGACCTGTGATTATGCCACTGCACTCCAGTCTGAGTAACAGAGTGAGACCCTGTCTAAAAAAAAGAAAAGAAAAAACTCACAGTACCTTTGTCCAGAAAAAATGGGTCTTGTTCAAATTAGCTGGAAGTTTTAATTAAAAACACTAAAATCACTAATTGTTCAGCCAACTTATTAAATAATTGACTTGAATATAAAATATGCACATATACACCATATTTATAGTAAATGTGAACTTAGTTTCTCAAGTTGGTACATAATGAAGCACATACAATTGTTGTCCATATTCTCTACCAAACCAAACAAAGCAAAACATTCCCACATACATTAAAAAGCCAGAATTGAAGGAAGGAGTCAAATGAATTTCAAATCCTGGAGAAATAAATGGCTTGGAAATCACTTTAAAGTTGCTTATAAATAGGCTGGTTGCGATGACTCATGCCTGTAATCCCAGCACTTTGGGAGGCTGAGGCGGGCAGATCACCTGAGGTCAGGAGTTTGAGACCAGCGTGACAAACATGAGAAACCTCATCTCTATTAAAAATACAAAAAATTAGCTGGGTGTGGTGGCGCATCCCAGCTACTTGAGAGGCTGAGGCAGGAGAATCACTTGAACCCAGGAGGCAGAGGTTGTGGTGAGCCGAGATCATGCCATTGCACTCCAGCCTGGGCAACAAGAGTGAAACTCTGTCTCAAAGAAAAGGAGAAAAAGTTGCTTATAAATATTCTTTTCAATGGCCATTTTAAGTGTTGGATTTTTTGGATTTTAGAAAAAAATGGAACAAATGTTTCAAATTTCAGTTTATATTTTAGATCCGCATTGTCATTGTCATTTTTTTTTTTTCATGAGACGGAGTTTTGCTCTTGTTGCCCAGGCTGGAGTGCAGTGGCGCAATCTTGGCTCACGGCAACCTCTGCCTCCTGGGTTCAAGCTATTCTCCTGCCTGAGCCTCCCGAGTAGCTGGGATTACAGGCATGCGCCACCACACCCGGCTAATTTTTTGTGTTTTTAGTAGAGACAGGGTTTCTCCATGTTGGTCAGGCTGATCTCGAACTCGTGACCTCAGGTGATCCACCCGCCTTGGCCTCCCAAAGTGCTGGGATTACAGGCATGAGCCATCAAGCATGGCCGCCATTGTCTTTTTTTTTTTTTTTTTTGAGACAGAGTCTTGCTCTGTTGCCCAGGCTGGAGTACAGTGGTGAGGTCTCAGCTCACTGCAACCTCTGCCTTCCCAGTTCAAGTGAGCCTCCTGCCTCAGCCTCCTGAGTAGCTGGGACTATAGGCACACACCACCATGCCCGGCTAATTTATATATATATATATAT
>NW_016811745.1:25231-29255 GCF_001698545.2 Rhinopithecus bieti
CGGGGTTTCACCGTGTTAGCCAGGATGGTCTCGATCTCCTGACCTCGTGATCCGCCCGTCTTGGCCTCCCAAAGTGCTGGGATTACACGCGTGAGCCACGGCGCCCGGCCCATGCTAAATTTTTATAAAGATTCTCTTCACCAATTAATTTCATCTTTACCTTGGTAAAATTGGTTTGAAAACCTAGATATACAATATTACAGGAGTTTAAAGCAATGTTCTTAATTGACATTTCAAATAATTATTAGTAATTTTAATATATTAAACATTAATAAATATTTAACTGTTACATTATTAATAATGTTTTTCAGCACTGTTTCATTAAGTGAGAGAGTCCACCAAGCACTTGTTATATGGAAAACACAGAGTAACAAATTATCACTAACTGCTGCTGCTTTAAGAGATCAACTAATTCGAGCACTAACTATGATAGGAGCATATGAAATTATCGACAAAATAACAGCTTTAAATCTTTTTACACGTGCAATTAAATTCTAACCAGTGGATCAATAATAAAAACTGAAAACTTTCGATGCACTTATAATTGCAACTGTGTTTTTGAACCATTTCACTTCACTTTATTCACAGCTCTTTTCTTGCATTCTTAAGAGATGATGACAACTTATAACTACCACTCTAATGTTATCATAATAAAATATTACAGACACTGTGTTGTGTGTTTGTTCTGTTGTCTTACTACAGTGATGTTGAAGTTGAAAATAATTGCTTTTTTTTTTTTTTTTTTTCCCTGAGATGGAGTTTTGCTCTTGTTGGCCAGGCTGGAGTGCAGTGGCGTGAATTTGAAAATAATTCCTTTTATTTTGAGATGGAGTTTTGCTCTTGTTGCCCAGGCTGGAGTGCAGTGGCGTGATCTTGGCTCACTGCAACCTCTGCCTCCTGGGTTCAAGTGATTCTCCTGCCTCAGCCTCCCGAGTAGCTGGGACTACAGGTGCCCACCACCACGCTGGGCTAATTTTTGTATTTTTAGTAGAGTCGGGGTTTCACCATGTTGGGCAGGATGGTCTCCATCTCCTGACTTGTGATCTGCCTGCCTGGGCCTCCCAAAGTGCTGAGATTACAGGCGTGAGCCACCACGCCAAGCCTGAGAATAATTATGTTAAAATTTTTCTGTTATATATTGCTTTTTATACAACCCACGATTTATAGGTAGCAACATTACTAGTGATTTTCACTGGAGTTGGAAAGCAGAACAGTTTCTTTTAGATGCTGGCTTAAAACAGAAATAAATATACCATTCCTACTTTTTCTTCATTAGGAAGGGGATAGCTTTGTTAAACACAAACTAGGGCCAGGGCCAGTAATCCTTTAGTTGAGTGTCCACACAGGATTGACAGAGTGGCCATCTATTATCTTGTCTATCATGTGAGCCTCTCCCCTTCTTCCACTATCAGAAAACCTCTTTCATAGGGGGAATGCATTGCACTTATTTCAATGTGGAGCTTACCTTGTCATGTAAACTCTTCCCCAACTCCAGCACTAACATCAATGTCTTCTACTCATGTAACCACAATGATTGATTTTGACTCAGGGAAAGTCATTTGACTCAAGCCAGGTCATTAACAGTTTCCCTTGGATCTTTTTGCAGAGCTACCAGGGAAGATGCACTCTTCCTGCGGGTAGGTTATGAGTCTTGGAGTCTTGATATATCATGCACAGTGTGTAGTAGTCTGCCAAGAGCTGGATGGCGTGAGAGAGATCCTCAGTCCCCATATCTGAAGCTTATTTTACTTCTGCACTTTTTACTCTTCACCCACTTAAGGAGTGTAACCTGGGTTTCCATAACTTTGAATGGAAAGAGACCTAATACAAGTGGTTAAGAATATTGTGGAGGCCAGACATGGTGGCTCACGCCTGTAATCCCAGCACTTTGGGAGGCCAAGACGGGTGGTCATGAGGTCAGGAGATCGACCATCCTGGCTAACACGGTGAAACCCCATCTCTACTAAAAATACAAAAAAATAGCCAGGTGTGGTGGTGGGTGCCTGTAGTCCCAGCTACTCGGGAGGCTGAGGCACGAGAATGGCATGAACCCAGGAGGTGGAGCTTGCAGTGAGCCGAGATGGTACCACTGCACTCCAGCCTGGGCAACAGAGCAAGACTCTGTCTCAAAAAAAAAAAAAAAAAAAAAAAAAATTTGGGGAAAAGTGGTATTTTTTTTTACCTTAAAAAATAATTTTCTTTGGGAACCATGTTAAAGAAAGAAATTTATTTTACAGGTTAAAATTTAAAGTGTATATTTTGTTGCCATTTTGGAAGTGCAACATAACATATTGGTTTAACAACTATATAGCCTGTGTCTCTAATCCTTCCTATTTTAAAACTTCTTGCAGTAGGGATAAGAGTACCTGTGGGTTTATGTTGGCTTAATGATGGTTGTTGTTAATGTTTTCCACTGGAGGCAAGGTACTTCCATAGAACATTAAAGTGTGAAGGACCTTGGAAATTGTCTAGTGAAGTATATCTTCTCATTTAACAAATGAGCAAACTTAAAACCTAAAAAAATTTAAGTGACATGAACTGGTTTCTCTACTATTTCTTCAAAAATGAAGTTATAAAGACTAGAAAATGTTCTAGGTGAAGCTTTGGTATGAAGTAAGAGAGAGAGAGAGACAGAAAAGAAGAAAGCTGGGTAACATCAGAACCATCAAAGTGTCAGTTCTTATCAAGTCTTGCTAAATTGCTACAATTCTACACCTTTTAACAAATATCCTAGCCTATAGTCTCACCCAAACCACACTGTACATTGCTACCAGACTTACCTTCTAAAAACACTGATCTAACCGTATCACCCTCTGATCCAATTTTTTTTTTTGAGACGGGCTTTGCTCTTATTGCCCAGGCTGGAGTGCAATGGCGTGATCTCGGCTCACTGCAACCTCCGCCTCCCGGGTTCAAGCCATTCTCCTGCCTCAGCCTCCAGAGTAACTGGGATTACAGGCAACTGCCACCACGCCCAGCTAATTTTTTGTATTTTTAGTAGAGTTGGAGTTTCACTATGTTGACCAGACTGATTTCAGGCGATCCACACGCCTTGGCCTCCCAAAGTGCTGGGATTACAGGCATGAGCCACCACGCCCAGCCCAAAAATCTTTTTAAAAATATTGGAAAATAGGCCAGGTGCAGTAGCTTACTCCTGTAATCCCAGCACTTTGGGAGGCTAAGGTGGGTGGATCATCTGAGGTCAGGAGTTTGAGACAAGCCTGGCCAACATGGTGAAATCCCATCTCTACTAAAAATACAAAAATTAGCCAGGCATGGTGGCACATGCCTGTAGTCCTAGCTACTTGGGAAGCTGAGGCAGGAGGATCTCTTGAGCCCAGGAGGTGGAGGTTGCAGTGAGCCAAGATTGTGCCACTGCACTCCGGCCTGGGTGACAAGAGTAAGACCTCCGTCTGAAAAACAAACAAAATAAAACAAAAAGAAAAAAAACAGAAAGGAAAAAGTGTCCAGCTGACTTCATTGCAGACATTGACAAACTGATCCTAAAGTGAAATAAACCTAAAGGGACCTAAAATAGTCAAAACAATCTTGAAAATGATTAACAAAGTTGGAGAACTCATATTTCTCACTTTCTTTCTGTCTTTTTTTTTTTTTTTAAATGAGACAGGGTCTCACTCTGCTGCCCAAGCGGGAGTGCAGTGGCACAATCACAACTCACTGCAGCCTCAACCTCTGGGGCTCAGGCAATCTTCCCACCTCAGTCTCCCAAGTAGCTGGGACTACATGCCCACACCACCATGCCTGGCTAATGTTTTGGTATTTTTTTAGAGATAGGGTTTCACCGTGTTGCCCAAGCTGGTCTCAAACTCCTGGGCTCAGGTGATCTGCCTGCCTTGGCCTCCCAAAGTGCTGGGATCTCACTTTCAAACTTAATACAAATCTGCAGTAATCAAGACAGTGGAGTTCTGGCATAAGGATAGACATATAGATCAACAGAATAGAATTGAGAGGCCAAAAATAAACCCTAACATATACAGTTCAATTTTTTTTTTTTTTTTTTTTT
>NW_016811745.1:29759-79656 GCF_001698545.2 Rhinopithecus bieti
TTTTTTTTTTTTTTTTTTTTAGATGGAGTCTTGCTCTGTCACCCAGGCTGGAGTGCAGTCATGTGATCTCAGCTCACTGCAAGCTTCACCTCCCAGGTTCACGCCATTCTCCTGACTCAGCCTCCCGAGTAATTGGGACTCCAGGTGCCCACCACCATGCCTGGCATTTTTTTTTTTTTTTTTTTTGTATTTTTAGTAGAGATGGGGTATCACCATGTTAGCCAGGGTGGTCTCAATCTCCTGATCTTGTGATCTGCCTGCCTCGGCCTCCCAAAGTGCTGGGATAACAGGCGTGAGATACCACACCTGGCCCAGTTAATCAATTTTTAACAAGGTGTCAGATGATTCATTGGGGAAAAACAGTATTTTCAACAAATGGTGCTGGAACAACTAGATCCACCAGCAAAATAATAAATGTGGACCCCTACCTCACACCACATACAAAACTCAAAATGGATTAAAGTCCTAAATAGAAAAGCTAAAGTCATAAAACTTTTAGAAGAAAACATAGGTATAAATTTTGGGTTAGGCAGTGGTTCTTAGATATGACACAAATTACAAGCAATTAGTTAAAAAATAGTGATAATTTACTCTGACCTATTGTAAAGAAAAGCAATAATTTCAAAGCTACTGCCAGATCTTTTGTGTCACTGAAAAGTATCCACCAGCAGTAGACGGTCCCATTGTCCGTGTTGTTTCAAATGCTCTAGCTTGCATAGTCTGAAATCCAGAGAATGAATAATAGGAAAACTGATTCTCTCAGCATAATCCTGTACAGTCCCATTGTTTTTTGTTTGTTTGTTTTTTGAGACGGAGTCTCACTCTGTTGCCCAGGCTGGAGTGCAGTAGCACAATCTCAGTTCACTGCAACCTCCACCTCCTGGCTTCAAGCAATTCTCCTGCCTCACCTTCCCAAGTAGCTGGGATTACAGGCACATGCCACCATGCCCAGCTAATTTTTTTTTGTAGTTTTAGTAGAGATGGGGTTTCACCATTCTGGCCAGGCTGGTCTCGAACTCTGACCTCTTCATCCACCTGCCTTGGCCTCCCGAAGTGCTGGGATTAAAGGCGTGAGCTACCACGCCTGGCCCATTCTGTTAAGAGTAGGAAAATCTGTGTAGATTTATCTGTGCTTAGGAAAATGTTTGTCTTCCCTTACCTGAATCTGCATTGTCCCAGCACTGAGAAATGTTTGTCCTTGGAAAGTGTGTGTGTGCTTGGTTCAGTAAGTTACCAGAAAACTATAAAAAGAATTAAGATGAACATTTTCTTTGCATACTGTTGTAGAGACTTGAGGGACCTAGACTTGAGGTGCAAATGGGACATTTTTCCTGAACCTGCCCAGCAATTTATACTTAAAAACTCTGCTCTCTGAATGCTCAGGGAGACTGATTTGAGTAATAATAAAACTCCAGTCTCCCACACAGCTGGCTCTGCGTGAATTACTTTCTCTATTGCAATTTCCCTGCCTAGATGAATCGGCTCTTTCTAGGCAGCGGGCAAGGTGAACCCCTTGGGTGGTTATATTAGGACTTAATAAATTATTAAGAACCCTAGAGAGCCATTTTTTAAAATGGATTATGTCTATCAATACAGTATTACAAATTAAAATCAATAAAAATATAAATTTATTGAAAATAATCTATGTTTACATAAATAATGTCATTTCATGAATACAGCTATATTTTCTTTTTTTTTTTTTTTGAGACAGTCTTGCTCTGTCGCTCAGGTTGGAGTGCAGTGGTGCAATCTCAGCTCACTGCAACCTCCACCTCTTGAGTTCAAGCAATTCTCCTGCCTCAGCCTCCTGAGTAGCTGGCATCACAGGCACGTGCCACCACGCCTATCTAATTTTTGTATTTTTAGTAGAGATGGGGTTTTACCATGTTGGTCAGGCTGGTCTCAAACTCCTGACCTTGTGATCTGCCTACCTGGGCCTCCCAAAGTAGTGGGATTACAGAAGTCAGCCACTGCACCTGGCCTATAGCTGTATTTTCAAAAACAAAAGATTAGTGAGAAGAATGGCATTGTTTTAGATTGTTGTAAATCTCTTTTACACCTGGCTTAATAGAAGACTGTTGAGGTTTTTTTAATTTAATTTTTTATTTCCATAGGGTTTTAGGAAACATGGTATTTGGTTACATGAATAAGTTCTTTAGTGGTGATTTGTGAGATTTTGGTGCAACCATCACCAAGTAGTATACACTGAACCCAATTTGTAGTCTTTTTATCCCTCACCCCCTACCACCCTTTCCCTGAGTCCCCATAGTCCATTGGGTCATTCGCATCCTCATAGCTTAGCTCCCACTTATGAGTGAGAACATACGATGTTTTGTTTTCCATTCCTGAGTTACTTCACTTAGAATAATAGTCTTCAATCCCATCCAGGTTGCTGAAAATGCCATTAATTCATTCCTTTTTGTGACTGCGTATCATTCCATTCTATATATATATCACAGTTTCTTTCTTTTTTTTTGATATAGAGTTTTGCTCTTGTTGCCCAGGCTGGAGTACAGTGACGTGATCTCAGCTCACTGCAACCTTTGCCTCCCGGGTTCAAGCGATTCTCCTGCCTCAGCCTCCTGAGTAGCTGGGATGAAAGGTGCCCACCACCATGCCCAGCTAATATTTTGTATTTTTAGTAGAGACGAGGTTTCATCATGTTGGCCAGGCTGGTCTTGAACTCCTGACCTCGGGTGATCCACTCCCCTCAGCCCCCCAAAGTGCAGGGATTACAGGTGTGAACCACCGTGTCCGTCCGGAAGGATGCAACTTTTAAGACGGTAGAATTATATGATCTGATGACTGATTAGATGAAGCATGGAGGAGGGCAACAGTGTGCACAGTGATGCCTTTTTTTTTTCCTTTTTGAGACGGAGTCTTGCTCTGTCGCCCAGGCTGGAGTGCAGTGGCGCAATCTGGGCTCACTGCAAGCTCCGCCTCCCGGGTTCACGCCATTCTCCTGCCTCAGCCTCCTGAGTAGCTGGGACTACTACAGGCGCCCGCCACCGCGCCCGGCTAATTTTTTTGTATTTTTAGTAGAGAGGGGGTTTCACCGTGGTCTCGATCTCCTGACCTCGTGATCCGCCCGCCTGGGCCTCCCAAAGTGCTGGGATTACAGGCGTGAGCCATCGCGCCCAGCCACAGCGATGCCTTTTAATCACAGGCATTATAGGAGGGACAGGTTGGTAGGAGGAGACAACGGGTTTAGTTTTGGATTTACTGACCGGAGATGAGTGTTAGCTCTCTAGGTAGAGGTGTTCCGCAGGCAACTAGTGTTGCGGGATAAATCATAGACGGAAGAGACCGAGCAGAGTTCAGGAGAGCCTTTATTATTAAGGTGATCACCGGCTCAGTCGGACTAGGGTCCACAAAGTCTGAGCCCCGAATAAAGGGATCAATCACCTTTTAAGCAGTTTGTGGCGGGAGTTACGTGCTGCAGGAAGTGTACTTGCAGAAGCAAGAACAAAGGCAGTTACTGTTTTACATTTGTTACACCTTACATCCTTGGGAATACCTGCTTTTGTAACGCTTAACAGTTTTGTGACTTTACAGCAGCGCTAGGGAGGGAAGCAAGAACTCGCTGTGCCTCAAGGAATGTGAAACGATGGAACACAGATACGACTCTCCGTGCATAGAGGAGAAATAAGCAGTTAATGTTCTCTCTTAACCCAGGCTTCGGGGGGTGGGGGGGGGGGGGATATATTACATTCTACCTCAAGGGAAAGGATATACTTCTTGATTAATATACAATTCATTAATTTTCCTTTCACTGGCTATTCCTAATCATTCCCCCAGGGCCTTGCAGTTTTGTCTCATTCGCTGCTCTATCCCGTAGCTGAGCACAAAACCTAGTTCTTAACATTGATTAAATAAATCTGGTCAGGTGCTCCCGTGGGTGATTCTGGAAGGAGTTAAATTTGGTAGTCATGGGAGACGCTTCTGTGAAGCCATAGGAGCGAAGGTTGTGACGGCAGGACAGAACTCAGCTTCAGAATCTTTCTGGCCGCTAAACCTTCAGAGTAAGTGCCGTCCTTGGGGAATGCTGCCTCAAATGGCTCGCGACGTCCTACAGCATCTACATTTATTTTGGAAAATCTGTTTCCGTAAAACCTAGCATACTTAATCACCAACTTTTGTTAACTTTATGGTGGCATATTAATACCTGTCAGGTTGATTTTAGTAGGAGTGGGACGGGGCTGACCTCACCGTCCCACCCTTCGGTATAAGGCCGGTGTCTTCACGATCTCGCTTTTCACAACCCCAGCCCCTGAGGGCTTATTTGGAGCTGTCGGAGTCCCCAGGACGTGGCCCCGGAGCAGGGTGAGGTGCCACAGTTCGAGGTGTCACAGTTCCCCGCGCCCGGACAGGGGGCGGTGCTCACGCCACAGGCCCGGCTGACGCGATGTAGGCCGAGATCACCTCAGGCGCTCGCGGTGCAATCACAGAGAGCGCCGTAGCCGGTCGAACTCGCCCTGAGATCCCTCCGCTCAGTGCCTTCAACGCCGTGTCCTGGTGCGCCGCACCCGGGCATACAAAAACGGGTCGCCCGCGATTCTCAGGGATTGATCGCCTCTTCAGCTAAGTTCTCTTCCGTTCCCGTACCACTGTGCCACAGGCGCAGCCCGCTTCCTCAGGTCCCCTATCCCGCGCAAGAAGACCACGGCTTCACAGAGCGTTATTTAAGGGGCGTGGCCAGCGGAACATCCCGCCCCATTCTGTGACGCACGAGGTGGCGCGCGTGGGACCCGAGGGGTGGGGCTGGGTTTAGTAGGAAACCTGGGGGCCGGGGCCGCCTTGGACGACCATTTGCCAGCTTCTCTCGCTCCGTCCATTAGGAGGAGCGGTGGCGACCTCGGCCTTCAGTGTCTTCGGCAGAGTGAAATGGCGGCGGCGGCCGGGATGTTGCTGGGCTTGCTGCAGGCGGGTGGGTCGGTGCTGGGCCAGGCGATGGAGAAGGTGACAGGCGGCAACCTTCTGTCCATGCTGCTGATCGCCTGCGCCTTCACCCTCAGCTTGGTCTACCTGTTCCGTCTCGCAGCCGGCCACCTGGTCCAGCTGCCCGCAGGGGCGGTACGTACATTCTTTAGGGTCCGAGTGGGGCGCGCGCCGCAGCTGAGGCGGCCGAAGGGCTGGCGTGGGCGGCTTCGTGGCCCCTACTGGCTCAGTGCTCTGGCTGGAAGGCACCTGGGGGCGACTGCAGCATGCTTGGCGTGGCTGTGGTGGCAGGCGCGCTGGTGGCTGGAGTAGTGGCTGCGGCGGCGGCACTGCTGCTGGTGGCGCCGGCTGTGGCGCCCGCCGTTACCTTGTGATGGGAGGCGTTGCTGGCCTCCCCGGCTGTGTATCTGATCCTGGACGGGGTCGTGGTTGCGGCATTTGTGGTTGTAGCGGTGGCTGTACTGACCGCGGCAGTGGTGCTCCTAGTGGCGGTGGCTGGATTGGCGGCTGTGGGTTTGAACGACCCTGTGGTCGTTGGGGCCCTTGGTGGGGGTCTTGATGGCGATGCTGTTGGCAGCTGGCCCGTCATCCTGGAGGCTGCCCTGTGTGGTTCAGGGTTTTTTGGGCTGTAGTAGTGCCCCATATTAAGGAGGATGTGTAGAGTGTGATAGTGGGAGTGACTGGAGTATGGTAAGGGCCTTCCTCCGATGCTAATAATATAACAGTTTCTCGGCCAGACGCGGTGGCTCATGCCTGCCATCCCAGCACTTTGGGAGGCCGAGGCGGGTGCATCGGGTGGATCACCTGAGGTCAGGAGTTCCAGATGAGCCAGGCCAATATGGTGAAACACTATCTCTACTAAAATGCAAAAAACAAAACAAAACAAAAATTAGCTGAATGTGGTGGCGCACGCCTGTGGTCCCAGCTGCCTGGGAAGCTGAGGCCCGAGAATCGCCTGAACCCAGGAGGCGGAGGTTGCAGTAAGCCGAGATCGCGCCACTGGACTCCAGCATTGGCGATAGCGTGAAACTCCGTCTCAGAAAAAAAAAAAAATCATTTTCTCCAATTTAACAGCTTTATTAACCTAGCTTTCAACCTCCTAAATGTTATTTGATGGATGCACCCTTTACAGTCAGCAATAAGTAGTAGCTTTTGAAAACTATCCTTTTACTGACAATGCAATGTACAAACTTTTGGCCAAGTAGCTTTTAAAATAATTTTTGTTTGAACCATACCAGGCATAAGACAGAGATATTTATTTATTTATTTATTTATTTCCTACACATGGGATTTTTAAGGAAGTGATATTTGTCTCTGGGAAGACAAAGTTACTTTTACTGTTTAAAGATAGTTCTGTTAGCTGAGGAGTACTGTGAGGTTGTGGGGCTCCTTTCTGTTTGAGACCACCAGAGAATTGAGGAGTATTACCTTTTTTCAGTATTGTAAGTTTGATTTTCGGGATACTTAATGTTGTAATCTGCAGGTTTCATTTTGTGGCATCTAAAGAACCTTTTATGAAGAATGCTAGAGTTCTTGCTAGAGCTGATCTACTCTCTAAAATCAGTGACTCTAGTTCACTTGCAGTGAGAGAAGCTGAGATGGATTGTTTACTGAGAAATAAATGTAGCTTCTTAAACATTTCCCTTTCTATACCACAAGTTACTGTTTGTTTTTTTTGATACCTTCTTTAAGCAAGTATCTGGGACTAAAATTGTGAGTAGTAGAAGAAGTAAGTAGTGAAGAAATAATATAGTGGGCCCTCTGGGGACACGAATTCCACATTTGGGAATTCAACCAAGTGTAGATCTAAAATACTTGGGGGAAAAACCCCAATACAAAATAACACAACAATAAAAAATAATACAAATTAAAAAACACAGTTTAACAATTATTTACATAGCTGTTACATTGTATAAGGTATTGTAAATAATATAGAAATGGTTTAAGGTATATGAGAGGATGTGCATAGGTTATATGCAAATACCTTGCCATTTTATATAAGGGACTTGAGGATCCCTGGATACAAATCTGTGAGGGGGTCCTGGAACCAGTTCCCCACAAATGGCAAAGGACAACTGTAGTTTGACCTTTTTGGTTTTTTGCTATTAATGGTTAGAAAAGTTGCCTGGAGACACCAATAATAAATGGCCATTTTCTGGACAGTGTCCATCATTTAAAGTTACAGTGCCTTAGTGTTTATCTAGTCGTTTATTTTACACCTTGTTTTGAGTTTCTGTTCATTTCTACAATAGCTACTCTCTTAAGGTATTTGCGATTTGGCTGTTCTCAAGTTACTTCTGATGCTTCCTTTTTTTTTTGGAAACTTTTTTTTAAAACTCTTAATAGCTATTTTGTTTAATAGTTTGGTCATGAAATGAAACTGGATTTCTCTCTTGAAATGAAGCGAGAACTGAATTTATTATTTTTTCTCTTGTAGAAAAGTCCTCCATACATTTTCTCCCCGATTCCATTCCTTGGGCATGCCATAGCATTTGGGAAAAGTCCAGTTGAATTTCTAGAAAATGCATATGAGAAGGTAAGTCTTCCAAATAATTAGAGGGGAAAAAAAAACCAAACAAAACTAGAGAAGTGCTTTTAAACTTTTTTTTTTAAAAGTGGCAGAACATTTAAAAACATTGTAATTGTATATGTATCTTCAGTATGGGAAACAAAATGGAAACTGCTCTGGTTTAAGAGATGGTGTCTTACAGGTACCTATGGTTTTAGCTTTTCCCATGTCCTGGGGTCATCTTTGAGACACCACTGAGGAACCCTGTAGTTCTGGCAACTATGGTTTAAAAGCCACTGTTCTGAGTTTTCTATTCACTTATTGTTGTTAAAATTGATATTAATTAACCCTCATTTTTCTTTACCATGCATCTGTGGGATTTTCTAACCTGTTCTATACATCTTCTATGATTTCACTGTCCACTTGGATGACTCACATGACAGCGTAGCTACTCAATTCTTTGCCCGTCTTCTCTCTAATGAGCTTTCCTGTGCCAGTTAAGCCATTTACTTCACCGTCTCACTTTGGACTTCTCACTCTTAACTGTTTCACCTTCACAGTATTAATTTAGATATCCTATTCTTAGACCATACCTTCTCCTGGTTTGCTTGTGCAACTCCTTAAATTATAACTATTCTTTGACCTCGTTGGATCTTGCATTCCATTTACTTTCTCCTGATCCATCAGCCTTCATTCTTCACTTTCCTTTTTCCACTTTGGGTCCATGGCATGTCGTTTCCATTACACTCTTGCCAATACTATACTTTAAATTTCCTAAACCCTGCATCTTTTCATTGTGTTCAGCTGGCAGAAGTCACCCTCGGAGGCAGCCAGTTATTGTCTCCCTCAGCACCAGATTAGTTTCTTCTTGATTTTATGATTGCCTACCTTAATGATATTTGAACACTGCTCCACAGTCCTATTATGTTCTTGTGATTGGGCCTACTTTTCTGCTTATTACAATGACTAATTCAAACCTTCACTTTTCTAAACTTCTGAATCTTTCTACCTCTCCATTAAAGCAGATGATTTTTTCTCCTGTTTAGGAGACAATGATTAAAAACATTGATTTAGGAGACAATGATTAAAACCATTTAAAGGAAACTTCCTCATTTTCTCAATTTCAAATATGCAAACCTACTTGTATTTATATAGTAATCCTATTCTCTTTTCTTCCTATCACAGTAATAATTATAAAACACTTACTTTATGCCAGTACTTAGTGCTTTACAAAGATCATCTCACTGAAGCTGCACAGAAACCCTTTCAGGTATATTTGTTTTATAGATGACGAAACTGAGAAGCAGAGAGGATATATAATTTCTTCTTGGATTCACTGCTAGACAGTGGCCAGCCAGGATTTACACATGGTCTGATTTCTGAGCCTATACTTTTATTAACGATAACAGTAGTGGAAAACAAGTCATTAAGGTGCTAAGTAAGCCAAGGTACTCTTCTCTGCCCTGTATATGAAATTTGTATATAATTTTATATACAAATATATACAAGTATATAAAATTTGACAGCAGCTCTGTGAAGAACTGCTATTATTATTATTACCGTTGTATAGGTGAGAGAAACTAAACACAGAGATATTAAGTTCTCTGACTACAGGACCAAAGTCATACAGCAAATAGGTGGAGGAGCTGGGATTTGAACACAGACAGTCTGGTTCACTGTGTTCTACCACTTTGATTTTATTACAACTATATTTTGCCTCTTATTGGAGGCTGAACTCTCCATCCCTCTTTTGTCTTAGGAACTTTTTACTTTTATTTGTTTTCTCAGTGTATTGTTGACTTCTCTTTCAACGGCATCTTTCCTTTTCTCTGAAAATTCTTGTCACCCATTTAAAAACTTCCTTAAAATGGCTTGTGAGGCTCTGTGAGGTCTAGCACTGCCTTGTGCTCAACTCTCATCTTCTCCTTTCTCTTTCTCTTACCTTTAGGGCCTTTGTGTATGTTTAGCTACCAAACTAACTCCTCATTCTTCTGGTCTGAACCCAGTTGTCTTTTCCTCTGTTAGGTCTCCCTTTTTTAGATTCTCTCATCACAGAGTTGCTTTCCTTTCTGAATACTTGTCACATTTGCAGTTTTACGTTTGTTAATGTGATTATTTGATTAATTTGTATTTTTTCCAATAGACTAAGCTTGGTGAGTTGGGGACAGTATTTTTGTTCATGATTATACCCCCAGAGTCTAGTCTTCAATAATAATCAGAAAACTGCAAGGGGAAGCATTTAACATCTAACCAAATTAATATAAAGTAAAAAAATGAAGTCATTTAGTATAGGTGAGATAGTGCTAAAATAGATAAATAAACTTTTAGTGTCTTCACATAGCAGGTACTATAGAAAAGGTCAAAATCTTTGGTTAGTCTTGTAAAATTTGTTTTTAAACAAAGGAAAAGAAAAGTCTGTATTTTCAGAGGTGTTCATCACAGAATTAGCTGTAATAACTAAAGAAAACCCTGATGTCCAATAATTAAAGAATAGTCAGTAAATTAACATTGTGATATTTATATAGACAATAGAAAATATTGTCAATATAAACTGAAAAAAGCATAATTAACAGTTATATTTGTACTACATTTGCAACTAAATGAACATAATTATAAATTTGGACAAAGACAGGAATGAGGAGTATGGCAAGATGAAAAGAATTGCTTTAAGGTTTATATATGTTTTTATTTTTTCAATAATGCATTGTTTTGTGATTTTAAAGTTATTGTCTTAGTGTTGCATGTTTTTTGTAACATCACCATGTGTACTTTTCTCTTTTTAGTATGGACCTGTATTTAGTTTTACCATGGTAGGCAAGACATTTACTTACCTTCTGGGGAGTGATGCTGCTGCACTGCTTTTTAATAGTAAAAATGAAGACCTGAATGCAGAAGATGTCTACAGTCGCCTGACAACACCTGTGTTTGGGAAGGGAGTTGCATACGATGTGCCTAATCCAGTAGGTGACACTGTTATACCATGAACAAAGACAAATCTATACTTCAGTAGTTATAGCTAATAGTGAGACATTATACATTTAAAATGTAGAAATAGCCAGGCATGGTGGCTTATGTCTGTAATCCCAGCACTTTGGGAGGCCGAGGTGGGTGGATCACTTGAGGTCAGGAGTTCGAGACCAGCCTGGTCAACATGGCGAAACCCCGTCTCTACTAAAAATACAAAAATTAGCTGGGGCTGGTGGTGCATACCTGTAATCCCAGCTACTTGGGAGGCTGAGGCATGAGAATCGCTTGAACTTGGGAGGTGGAGGTTGCAGTGAGCTGTGCAGTGAGATCACACCACTGCACTTTAGCCTTGGCAACAGAGTAAGACTCTGTCTGAAAAACAAAAAAACACACCTACCTACCCACCCACCCATCCACCCCCACACACACACACACCCATCCACTGACAAAGAAACCAACCAAACAAAAATATAATACAATGTAGAACTGGTTTATTTACTTGGTTCAAAAGTCTGAAGAAGGGCCGGGCGCGGTGGCTCAAGCCTGTAATCCCAGCACTTTGGGAGGCCGAGACGGGCGGATCACGAGGTCGGGAGATCGAGACCATCCTGGCTAACACGGTGAAACCCCGTCTCTACTAAAATACAAAAAAACTAGCCGGGCGAGGTGGCGGGCGCCTGTAGTCCCAGCTACTCGGGAGGCTGAGGCAGGAGAATGGCGTGAACCCGGGAGGCGGAGCTTGCAGTGAGCTGAGATCCGGCCACTGCACTCCAGCCTGGATGACAGAGCGAGACTCCGTCCCAAAAAAAAAAAAAGTCTGAAGAATCGTGAGAAGAAAGGCCATGGATAACTGATAAGTAATGGGTATTTTGTTTTATAGTTGCTGTCATGGCTAAACAATATTAAAGGGCTTCCTGTATAAATAATGGAATCAGTGATAACTTAGCATATTGGGATTTAATATGAAAGGGTTATAAGACAGTCCTGTTATTTCATCAAAAGGACTTCCTACCTACCCATTCCTGCCTGAAATTCTAACATAAGAGCTGTTTAGAGATTACTGACTTTAGAAGTCCTCTTTTAATGCAACTACTTCAGGTGTGGGGTACATCTATGTGTATGTTTTACCCTCAAAAGCCAAATATGAAATTGTTTTAAGTTGATATAGAACACAAATCAGACAATTGGCCCCAAAGCTTGGTGTGGGCTCTGGCTGTGAATGTAACACACATTAGCCAGTATCCTACTATAGCAGTTAAGAGTTAACATTAAATCTTGTTTGTAGTGATGGGGAATGAGGGAATGAATGGTTCTCCTTGAGCCCAAAAAAGAGGGCCCTGGAAAATCCCTCTGCTCAGATATTCATTTAGACTCCATTCATTTAGAGTCATATATATTTATTCTTTTAGACTCTTAAAATGTAAATGCCCAAAGTGTTAAAACCACTAGTTGTGTTAGTGTTACATAGGTATAATAACCTAAATGGATTTTGTGATAAAACAAAAATGTGTTTTAGTGCTGTATCCCCTTTTTGAATTTTTTTGAAGGTTTTCTTGGAGCAGAAGAAAATGTTAAAAAGTGGCCTTAACATTGCCCACTTTAAACAGCATGTTTCTATAATTGAAAAAGAAACAAAGGAATACTTTCAGAGTTGGGGAGAAAGTGGAGAAAAAAGTAAGCAAAATGTTTTTTGTTTATCTTCACATTTCTACTTCTCTGTGAATAGAAAAGTAGAGTATATATATGTGTAGTGTATAAAAAACAAATTACAGTGTATGTAAAACTACCTTGGATTTATGGGAGGGATATGTAATGATTACCATGAAGTTGTAACTGAGAATCCAGCTTTTATACTGGGCTGCAGTTAAGTATTGCCTTCAGAGGCAATTGCTGTGCCCATAGTAGGAAGCAACATCTGCCCACAGGGCGGCAGGACCCAGGGCAGCAGGTCACTACATTCTGGGTCTGGCCTTTGCCAGAATCTTCTGGAAGAGGTCCAGAATCTTTGTTTTTGGTGTACTTAAGTTGATATGATATATATTCTAATCATATAAGAAATTGATGTATAAATTAGAATGCCAGTGTAATAATGCATGTGAGACTTATAATTACAGCAGCAAGAAATCCAGAATATTTACTGATATTCTCTTTATTGACAAATATAATTGGAAAGCCAAATGATCATTGAAAGTTCATTTAGTGAATGTGGAATTAACAGGAAATTAATTGGATAATTTTTGTGAGTTGAATGTCATCAAATTATGCTTGTTTGGTGCATTTGTCTCCAGTGTTGGGATATACTAATTGGTGATTATAGTTTTCTTTTGTATATGACTAGCAATTCCATTTTAGTCCTGATCTTCCTACTTTTAACCTGGGAAATAATCTGATCTTTGGCTACTGTTCCTTGGGAAGTAACTTATTATTGTCATATGCACTATAAATAACATTTTTCTGCTTTTGTTATTGTGACCTGAAAGTCAAATAACCACATTTATTCTTTTTATGATGAAGTGCTCATGAGTGAGGTTTTGAGATGTGTTTCTGGGATCTGTTTTGGCTGTTCAGAGGGACAGGGTACTTCCTATTGTTTGGTTTATTGCCCCTCTTTATAAGTTGTACATAGTCACATGTCTGTCTACAGACTTTTTTTGATGATATCAATAGGATCTTGTTTGTTATTGAGCTCTGTTTTTATTCTCAATTTTCTTTCACTTTTTGGAAATAGTAATGAGAATAATCTTTTTTTCTCCCTAGATGTGTTTGAAGCTCTTTCTGAGCTCATAATTTTAACAGCTAGCCATTGTTTGCATGGAAAGGAAATCAGAAGTCAACTCAATGAAAAGGTGGCACAACTGTATGCAGATTTGGATGGAGGTTTCAGCCATGCAGCCTGGCTGTTACCAGGTTGGCTGCCTTTGCCTAGTTTCAGGTATGGATAAAGAAGATACTACACTTGGTTATTTAACTTTGTATAATTATTGTAGTGTTGGTATGCTTTGCCTTAACAAAGATAAAATTAAACAAGAAAACATACAAAATGGGTAAGATTATGAGCCCCCTGTCTTCTATAAGAATTCAAGACAAGTTTTCTTTATATAGTGAGCTCATTTAAAGTAAGTTTCAGTTTATTACAAAGGTGACTTATTGTCTGTCTAGTCTAATATTTTATTTATGTTTTTGTTTTTGAGATGGTGTCTTGCTCTGTTGCCCTGGCTGTAGTGCAGTGGTATGATCTCGGCTCACTGCAGTCTCTGCCTCCTCTGTTCAAGCGATTCTCCTGCCTCATCCTCCCGAGGAGCTGGGACCACAGGCATGCGCCACCATGCCCAACTGATTTTTGTATTTTTAGTAGAGACAGGGTTTCATCATGTTGGCCAGGCTGGTTTCGAACTCCTGACCTCAGGTGATCCATCTGCCTCAGCCTCCCGAAGTGTTGGGATTATAAGCATGAGCCCCTGAGCCCAGCCTAGTTTAAAACCTGCTTACCTCACATATTCCTTATCCTCAGGAAAGTCTCTGAACTATACCTAAAAGTGATACAGCCCTTCTCTAAGCACTTGTTTGACATCTTTGGTGGCTTTTTATTTTATTGTGAAGTTTCTTTGTTTTGAATATTTGTGCCTTTATTTAATTTTCTGTTTCTTAAGGACAGGGACTGCCTCTGATATAAAGAAATATTGCTTTTAGGACGTGATCTATAGCTTAGTGCTTAGTGTTTTGCGTATTAGTAGGCTTTCTATACTTTTGTTGATTCATTTGTGTTTAGGTGTTTAGGTGACAGATGGGAGGAGATAGATTGCTAGTCCCTTTTCCTTCTATTTCTGTCCCCTATATCCAGTTACAGATTAGAAGAGGGGTGGGAGTAAAAGGAAGAGCCAGGAGAGATTCTCTAAAGTTCTCTGGAACTCATCATACCTTATAATTGCAAGTAGCTTTGCAGTTTCAAAATGTTTTAATATATATTATATTAGAACACCCAGCACAGCCCTGGGCCCATAGTGGGTTCTCCATAAATGTGCATTTCTTTTTTTTTTTTTTTTTTGAGATGGAGTCTCACTCTGTTGTCCAGGCTGGAGTGCAGTGGTGCTATCTCGGCTCACTGCAAGCTCCACCTCCTGGGTTCATGCCATTCTCCTGGCTCAGCTTCCCGAGTATCTGGGACTACAGGTGCCCGCCACCACACCTGGCTAATTTTTTTGTATTATTAATAGAGATGGGGTTTCACTGTGTTGGCCAGGATGGTCTCGATCTCCTGACCTCATGATCTGCCTGCCTCGGCCTCCCAAAGTGCTGGGATTACAGGCATGAGCCACAGTGCCTGGCCCATAAATGTGCATTTCTACCTGCCTGTTTCTACCTGCTGTGTCTCTTGGATGAAGTCAGAGCTTGTTATATTAAGCCCTTTACATTCTGGCCCAGTCTTTCTTTCTTTTACTCATATCGACTAATTTAACCAGATTATTCTATTCACCTTCTTAAACAGGCCTATGTTTTCCTGGTTTGACTGTATTCATATGGTTAAGCTCTAACCTCTTCTGTACACATGGTCTCAGTC
This sequence comes from Rhinopithecus bieti, assembly GCF_001698545.2. Taxonomy (NCBI): domain Eukaryota; kingdom Metazoa; phylum Chordata; class Mammalia; order Primates; family Cercopithecidae; genus Rhinopithecus; species Rhinopithecus bieti. The sequence goes on from NW_016811745.1 coordinate 44,732, forward strand.
GATTCTCAATAACAGAATAACAGTCTTGTAAATGAAACAGTGTAGGAGTTTTTATTAGAAGGCTTGATTTAAGAGGGGACTTGGGAGTCAGATTGCCTAGTTTAAAATTCAAGCTCCAATGTTTGCTTTCTGTGTGATCTTATGCAGCTAGCTATAACTTGAGGTTAATGTATGTACCTCACAGGAAGATAAAAGTGAGTAATTCATGTAAAATACTTAACATGATACCTGCTACATAATGAACATATTATTTAAAGGTAAAATTTAGGAGTTGAAGTTTGTTTTCTGAATCTGCTAGTATTTTCACCCCCTACAAAAAACTGTTGTATTAGAAAGTGAAAAGTAGAATCAGATTCCATAGAAGAACCAGAGTGACTCTCCTACTTTGACTTGATTTGGTATTAAAATTGGAATTTTATGTTAATTTAAGAGTATTCTACTTTCTGTTGAACTGGAAAATACTCCTAAAGGAATTTCTTCCTTGTTTAAGCCTTTAGTTTGAACATAGGTAATATGTTAAGAATCTGAGATATATATGTTAAATAAAGCACAGTTCTTGCCCTTAGGGACTATGGACATTTTTAACAATGTAAGATTTTCATGACTTCCAATATGTTCCTGGTTCTGATTTTTTTGTCAATTATTTTAGAGTCATTAAAGTTGGTTAAATAAGGTGCTTTATGCTAGGTCCTGGTTTTCAAAATGAATTTGATCCTAGAAGGTTATTTCTTTATTTAAAAAAAATCATCTTTATCTTTTAATTACAGACGCAGGGACAGAGCTCATCGGGAAATCAAGGATATTTTCTATAAGGCAATCCAGAAACGCAGACAGTCTCAAGAAAAAATTGATGACATTCTGCAAACTTTACTAGATGCTACATACAAGTAAGTGCTATTCAGATAACATATTAAGCTGAAGCAGGAAATTACACATTAAAACACAATTAAGTAATATTTCCAGTTAAAAAACAGTGTTGCTGGCAAAATAAGTTGGTAGCTACGATCCTTGGACTTTTTAAATTGTTGAGATGTAAACTATCGGCATCTGTATCTTACTGTAATCCCAGTGACTGGGTATGGTAAAAGTTTGCTAATGAACTATAATGGAGTCTTTTGTAATCGAAATCGTTTTGTGCTGGTCTATCTCTTCCCTAAGAGAAAAAAATTCTGACTTGTGATAGTCAAATATAAGAGACTATTATACCTGAAAAATGTATTCATTATGACACTTTATTTAAAGGTTGAGGCATGAAATGTATCTGCCAAAATGTTAAATTTGTGTGTTTGGTTCATTCCTTAGGGATGGGCGTCCTTTGACTGACGATGAAGTAGCAGGGATGCTTATTGGACTACTCTTGGCAGGGCAGCATACATCCTCAACTACTAGTGCTTGGATGGGCTTCTTTTTGGCCAGAGACAAAACACTTCAAGAAAAATGTTATTTAGAACAGAAAACCGTCTGTGGAGAGAATCTGCCTCCTTTAACTTATGACCAGGTTTGTTGGATTTTTCAGTTTCATTGCTGCCTTATGACTTTGAGTATCTGTGGCTAATTTTTGAAAGGGACAATTTGAGATTTTCTATGTACTATAGCTTAAACTGATCCGCTTCTCTATTTTTAGCAAATTCCCCATAACCTTACCTAAAATATCTTAATGTTACTGCTTCTTGCCATAACATGAGCAGAGACTTCTAAAAGTAGTAATAGTAGTAATGAGGACTAGATATTTACAAACACTATATGCAGCTTGCTGGGGTGGAAAGGAAGAGAGGACAACTCACTGCACAACCTGACATTCCATCTTGGAAGCAAACCTTGTTGATATCATCTTCCTGTTATCTTTTGTGTTTTTGGTCCTATATTAATATGGTGTATTACACTGATTTTCAGATGTTAATTGTATTCCTGGGATAAATCCTACTTTGTCATGGTGCATAGTTCTTTTTATATGTTACTGCATTCAGTTTGCTGGTGTTTTGTTGAGGATTTTTGCATCCATATTCATAAGGGATATTGATCTCTAGTTTCACTGTGATGTCTTTGGCTGGTTTTGATATCAGGATCATTCTGGTCTCATAGAATGAATTTGGAAGTATTCTTTTTTTCTTCTGATTTTTGGAAGAGTTTGTGGATGATTGGTGTCAGTCCTTTTTTTTACATATTTGCTAAAAGTCAGTGAAATCATCTAGGTCTGTGCTTTTCTTTCTGGGAAGACTTTACTCACTAATTCAATTTATTTGTGACAGATTTATTCAGATATTCCATTTCTTCTTATGTCAGTTTCAGTAGTTTATATCTCTAGGAATTTGTCCATTTCATCTAGGTTACCTAATTTGTTGGCATACAGTTGTTCATAGTATTCTCATAATCCCTTTTGTTTCTGTAAGCTCAGTATTGATATCTCAACACTCATTCTTGTTTTTAGTAACTTTTAAAATAACAGCTTAATTGATATATTTACATACCATAAATCCATCCATTTAAAATCTACACTTTGTGGTTTTTAGCATATTCAGAGTTGGGAAACCATCATCATAATTTAATTTTAGAACATTTACGTCACTCCCAAAAGAGAGCCAGTACCCATTAGCAGACATGCTTCATTCTTCCTGACTCCTGCCCCTGGCAACCATTAATCTCTTTTTGCCTCTATGAGTTTGCCTATTCTGGATATTTCATATAAATGGGATCATACAATATGTAGTCTTTTGTGACTAGCTTGTTTCACTTAGCATGTTACCAGGGTTCATCCATGTTGTAGCATGTATCATTACTTCAGTCTTTGTTATTACCAATAATACTTCATTATATGGATATACCACATTTTGTTTATTCATCAGTTGATGGACATTTGGGTTGTTTCCACCTTTTAAATTATTATGAATAATGCCGCTCTAAACATTTTTTGTATACTGTATATTTGTATTTGTATACTGATTTTATGTGGACATGTATTTTCAATTTTGTGGGGGTCATACCTAGGAGTAGAATTGCTGGATCATAAGATAACTTTGAAGAACTGCCACACTGTTTTTAAAAGTGGCTGCACCACTTTCAAATCTCAATAAACAGTGTATGTTGGTCCTGACTTCACCCCCTCACCAAACTTGTTAACTTGATTTTTTTGTTATAGTAGGTGTGAAGTGGTACTTTTTTTTGTTTGTTTTTGTTTTTTTGAGACAAGAGTCTTGGTGAGATGCCCAGACTTGAGTGCAATGGCACCATCTTGGCTCACTGCAACCTCAGCTTCCCGGGTTCAAGCTATTTTCCTGCCTCAGCCTCCCAAGTAGCTGGGTGCACACCACCACACCTGGCTAATTTTTGTATTTTTAGTAGAGATGAGGTTTCACCATATTGGCCAGGCTGGTCTCGAACTCCTGACCTCAAGTCATGCGCCTGCCTTGGCCTCCCAAAGTGCTGGGATTACAGGCGTGAACCACCGTGCCCAGTTGGTATTTTGTTTTGATTTTTCATTTTCCTGGTGACTAGTGATGTTGAATGTCTTATGATGTGCTCTTTGGCTTTGGTATATCTTCTCTGGAGAAATGTCTGCTCACATCCTGTTCCCATTTTTAAAATGAGTTGTCTTTTTATTATTGAGTTGTAAGAGTTCATGTATTTTTTTTTTAATGTGCTTTTGGTGTCGGAGAAACCAGTACCTAATCAAAGTGTATGAAGATTTATTTCTGTGTATTCTTCTTAGTGTTTTGTAGTTTCATGTCTTACATTTAGGTCTTTGATCGGTTTTGAATTAATTTATGTATATGGTGTGAGGTTATCATTCTTTTGCATGTGGTTATCCAGTTGTCCCACACTGTTTGTTGAAAAGACTATTTTTTCTGCGTTGAATTGTCTTTGTAAAAAATTCTATTATAGCCAGGCGCAGTGGCACATGCCTGTATTCTCAGCTACTGAGAAGCTGAGATGGGAAGGTCACTTGAGCCCAGGACTTGGGGTCCAGCCTGGGCAACATAGTGAGACCCTGTCTGTAAAAAAAAAAATATGTTTTAAAAAGCCTCTTGACCATAAATTTAAGGCTTTATTTCTGGACTCAGTTCTATTCCATTGATATGTTTAATCTGGTGCCATTACAGTAGTTTTGTAATAAGTTTTGAATTCGGGAGTGTGAGTCCTCTGACTTTGTCCTTTTCAAGGCTGTTTATCTACTCTAGTCCCTTTAATTTCCATATGAATTTTGGGGTCAGTGTGTCAATTTCTGCAAAGAAGCTAACTGAGATTTTTGACAATGTTTGCATTGTATTGCTATGTTAATTTGGGAGCATTGCTATCTTAACAATTTCAGTCTTTACATCTATGAACATGGGATGTCTTTCTATTATTTTAGTTCTTTAATTTCTTTCAACAGTGTTTTGCAGTTTTTGGTGCACAATGTTTAAACTTCTCTTATTAAATGTATTCTTAAATATTTTATTATTATTATTATTATTATTTTGATGTTATTCTTTCTTCTGCCAGTTCAAATCTGCTGTTGATTCCCTCAGGTGAATTTTCATTTCAGTTCTCATACTTCTTCAGTTCTTGAATTTCTATTTGGTTTTCTAAAAAAAAAATTGTTGATATTCTCTATTTTACTAGCGATAACTAGGCATATTTTACTATAATTCTTTGAACCCATTTATAATAGCTGATTTAAATCATTATCTAGTAAGTCCAACATCTGGGCTTCTTCGTTTCTATTAAACTGCTTTCTTTTTCTATGCACTGGCCATACTTTCCTGTTTTGGTGTGTTTTTTGTAAGCTTTTGTTGAAAACTACATTTAAAATAATGTAACTGGGGAAATCAGATGCCCTCCTCCCTGGGTTTATTGTTGCTGGCTTTTTGTTATTGTTACTGCTGCTGCTGTTTGTTTACTGCCTTTCCTGGATTAATTATGTCATTCTTTGTTTAGTGAAGTCTTTGAAATCTCTGCTTACTTACTTTAGTGGGCATCTGATATTTGGACAGAGATTTACTGAGGTGCTTTGAACAGCCAGTCTCCTAGCTTTTGCTGAAAGGCTGTGTGTGTGTGTGTTAGGGGATGTTATTAACACTCCAACAGGCAGTTACAAGTCTGCCTTCACTACCTGTCTACACAGGTCAGCCAGAGGTAAAAGATTACAGCCTCTTAGATCTTACCTGGGCATGTGCATGGTCTTATACATATGTGTGGCCTTCAAGATCCTCTTATGTTGGAACTTTTCAAAGTCTCCTGTGGACATCTTATTCTCCAGTTTTCCCTTTTAAACTTCTTGTTCTGTCTCTTAGCACCAATTGATATCACCATCTCTGGTGCCTTCAGTGTTAAACAATTTTTGCTAATTATTTTTGGAAAATTTGCTCTGGCTCCTTTTATACTTGTTAGGCTTCTGGCTTTCACAGCTGCTATAGTTGCCATGCTATTGGTTTCTGGGGCTACCATGGATTTGGGGAGAGGAGGATGAGAGAAATACAACTTCCACTACCACAAAGCTTACTCTTCTTACCAAGATTCAGATTTATTTTTCTTGAATTAACTCTCCTTACATTGTTGCAAGCCTTTGGTTAATCTTCCAGAATTTTGAAAAAGTTGACATTGAGATTTTTGCTACTGTTTTCATTTTTTGGAGGAGTGAATTTTGTAGGTTCTTACTTCATTCTTCAGGGCGGATCGCCTTTCTTTCTGTTACCTTGCCCTCCTTTTTCACCTTGGACAGTGGTAGAGCATGATAATCCCAGCCATCCTGAACCAGTTACCTCTGTACTTTTAGCTGGAATGCAAGCTGTCTTGTACTAACCACGACGTTAAACTAATTTTTTATACTGTTGAAGTATGTTATTTATAACAATCAGGAAATGCTTTCTCATTTTAGCTCAAGGATCTAAATTTACTTGATCGCTGTATAAAAGAAACATTAAGACTTAGACCTCCTATAATGATCATGATGAGAATGGCCAGAACTCCTCAGGTGAGTATCTTGGCTACATCTTCCCCTCTATACCCCCAGTTTTTATTTATCAAAAAGAGGAAATAGCTGGGTGTGGTGGTTCACACCTGTAATCTCAATATGTTGGGAGGCTGAGGTGGGAGGATCACTTGAGGCCAGAATTTGAGACCAGCCTGGTTTGAGACCAACATAGTGAGACCGACCTCATCTCTACAAATTTTTTTCTAAAAATTAGCTGGCCAGAATTGCACATACTTGTGGTCCCAGCTACTCAGGAGGCTGATGTGGGTAGATTGCTTGAGCCTGGGAGGTTGAAACTGCAGTGATCCATGATCACACCACTGCACTGCTGCCTGGGCAACAGAGCAAGACCTTGTCTCAAAAAAAAGGAAAAGAGGAAGTAGAGTAGCATAAAATAGATTTTTTTTTAAATTAAAAAAGTAGAATAATCATTTCTACCTAACTTCAGTTTTATATATTCTAAAACATATTTTAACATAATTGTAGATAGAATACATGCTAATCTTTTTTTTTTTTTTTTTTTTTTAAAGATGGGGTTTCTCTCGTTGCCCAGGCTGGAGTGCAATGGCGCAATCTCAGCTTACCACAACCTCCGCCTCCTGGGTTCAAGCCATTCTCCTGCCTCAGCCTCCCGAGTAGCTGAGATTACAGGGGCATGCCACCACACCTGGCTGATTTTTTGTATTTTTAGTGGAGACAGGATTTCTCCATTTTGGTCAGGCTGGTCTCAAACTCCTGACCTCAGGTGATCCACCCGCCTTGGGCTCCCAAAATGCTGGGATTACAGGCGTGAGCCACCGCCCCCGGCCTACATGCTAATATTTAATGCTAATCATGCTCTGCATTTTTCTTTAACAATTGGGGTTTTAAAATGAAAGTACATATTTTCTTGGTTTTAAAATAACATTTTGTTGTAAAAAATTGTTAGTATGAAGTGTACAAATTGGATAGTGAAAGTCTCTCTGAAATTCAAATCCTACCTCCAAGGCATTATGGGTTTGATTTGTGTACTGTGTACTTCCAACCTAACGCTGGCTCACTGGAAATCATCTTGAGTTAAAATAATTTTTAGTTTGCCTATTATCTAGCCAGTTTTTAAATATATGTACAGATGGTTCTTGATTTATGGTGATTCAACTTACAATTTTTTGACTTTATGATGGATTTATCAGGATGTAAACCTATCATAAGTCAAGGAGCATCTGAGTATCCATGTATATTCATGCTTTATTACACAATTATCTGATTATTTGGGAGCACATTTTAAAATTCTCTAATGAAATGTGTGGCTTTTGTTTATAGACTGTGGCAGGGTATACCATTCCTCCAGGACATCAGGTGTGTGTTTCTCCCACTGTCAATCAAAGACTTAAAGACTCATGGGTAGAACGCCTGGACTTTAATCCTGATCGCTACTTACAGGATAACCCAGCATCAGGGGAAAAGTTTGCCTATGTGCCATTTGGAGCTGGTGAGATGATTATATTTTATATTGGAAATGTTTGTTCTGATAACATAATTGTCTCTGTCACAATATTCCATATGAATTGTGTTTACAAATTATCTCTCCCTTTCCTCATTAGGGACATTTTTGCAAACTTTTATGGGAGAAGAATCTTTATAAGTTGGAGAAAAATATTTCCTTTGTACTAAATGGAATTGTTCAATGAATCCTTATATAGTGCTTCATTACTTCCTAACCTGTCTGGTTTTATTAGGTCTAATTTTTATAGTCCACCCTTGTTTTCCCTTACAATAGTATTTAAAGCTCTTTGTGGATTTTTCTTTTAAAGAACCATTGGAGTCAGCACACCATTCAGGGAATTAATTTAAGTTAAATATAAGAGATTACTAGTATTTCACAAAAAAGCAAAGGCAGTCTTTTAAAATTAAAGCTTTTCTGGATTGTTAGTCAACATTTTTGCTCTCTGTGAATATCCTTATGAGAAAATGGTCTTTGAATCTGGGCAGGTTGTGTGTAGGCTTGCAAATTTCATTTTCAATAAGATCCTAAAATAATTTAGGTATACCCTTGTTTCTCCAGTAATTTTTCTATCCATTGGTTCTCTGTACTGATTAAACTATATTCTCTGACTTGAGTCTTTCCAAAGGGATCATTTAAATGACAGATGACTTGTCATTGGTCACACATTTTCCATGTATAAAGGAAAGTATAAAGTCCTTTAGGAACTTCATATCTTAACTTTATGTAATAAATTTAATACTGTGGTATATAACACAATATATAAAAGAATCATAGTTTTTTTTGTTTGTTTGTTTGAGAGTCTTGCTTGTCACCCAGGCTAGAGTGCAGTGGTGCAATCTCTCAGCTCACTACAACCTCCACCTCTGGGTTCAAGTAATTCTCGTGCCTTAGCCTCCTGAGTAGCTGGGATTACAGTTGTGTAACCACCATGCTCAGCTAATTTTTGTACTTTTAGTAAAGAGACTGGGTTTCGCCATGTTGGTCAGGCTGGTCTCTAATTCCTGGCCTGAAGCGATCTGCCCACCCCGGCCTCCCAAAGTGCTGGGATTACAGGCATGAGCCACGCCACCTGGCCAAAGAATCAGATTGTTAACAGATGGGAAGAGCGTTAGTTCTGTAGCCCAAATTCTGCCCCAAAGATGAATCATTTCTAAACTAGTAATTATCTGGTTTCCACTTGAACTTTACTAGAAATGGGTTGTGGGTTATTCAGTTACCTTATATGATAGCTCATTCCATTTTTGGACAGCTGTCATTTTTAGAGCCTTATATTAAAGCTGAAATCTGTTTCCTTTTAACATCCCATTTATAGTTGGTCCTAACCATAGTCTCTGAACTTATATTGTATGGGAGATTTGAATACAGATATAATGTCTCCTCAATCTTTTTTTCAATCTTTGTGTTAGTTTCCTAGGGCTTCTGTAACTAATTACCACAACATGGGTGGCTTAAAACAATAGAAATTTATTCTCTCACAGTTTTGGAGGCTGAAAGTGTGAAATCAAGATATTGGCAGGACCATGCGCCTCCTCAAGGTTCTACAGGAGAATCCTTCCTTGCATCTTTGTAGCTTCTAGTGGCTCTTGGCAATCCTTGGCTTGTAACTACATCGTTCCAATTACTACCCATCTTCAACAGGCTTTCTTCTTGTTCATGTCTCTGTATCTTCACATGGCATTCTTACAAGGACACCAGTCATTGGATCTAAGGCCTACCCTAAGTTAGGGTGATCTCATCTTAAATAATTACATATATAAAGATCCTATTTTCCAATTAAGGTCACATTGTAAGGTTCTGGATGGACTTGAATTTGTGGGGGGATATATGATCTCACATTAATCTTGTTAAATATCACATTACATGTCTCTAATTTCTTTACTCATTCTTTTACTTTGTAATTGTGCTGTTTATTTATGTTGGTGCATATAGTTCATTCATTTTCATAATACTACATTTTGTGAATCATCAGAATTCATCTACTCTTTTGTTGATTCAGTTAGGATACTTCTTGCTTGTTGTGATTAAATCCTTTGACTATTCTTCCTGTAAGCCAAGCTTCTCTTTAGTTGTTATATTTGAAATATGGACCAACTTGTAAATGCTCATCTTAAATGTCACTCCTAGAAATAAGTACAGTATGGGCCAAGCAAGCACTGTGCTAAGCACTCAGTATCAGTTTAGGTTTTTTCTTTTGATGAAAAATCTTGCAATGAAATGCCCAAATCTTAAGTCAACATTCATTGAGTTTTGACAAATGAATAATCTTTAGTTAAGTCTAATTTATCAGTCTTTTAAATCGTTATTGCTTTCTGGCCCTGTCTTGAAATTTTCGCTTAGCCCGTGTCATGAAGATATTCTCCTGTTCTTCTCTACTAAACTTTATGCTGTTAGCATCATGGTTTGTGACCCCTCTTGAATTAATATTTGATTATAGTGTGACATAGGAGTTGAATTTCATTTTTCTCCCATGTAATATCTAGTTATTCCTGGACCTTATGTTGAAAAGACTTTCTTTTCCTCATTGGCTTGGTGTCTTTATTGAGAATCAAACAACCATACAAATACTCTGTTCTGGGCTCTCTGCTCTGTTCCATTTATCTATTTGTTGATCCTTACCCAGTACCACTCTGTGTTTTACCTTTAGTCTTGAAGTCAGATTTGAAATCAGTTTTATGTCCTCCAACTCAGTTCTTTTTCCAAGATTGCTTCGGATATCCTAGGTCCTTTGTATTTGCATATACATTTTAGAATCAGCTTGTCAGTTTCTACGTGGATGTGACTTTTTAGTATATGTATTATTTTGGGTTCATTAAATCTCATTTTCTTCCATAATCATTTATAATGACATTTGAGGTTTTGACTGGAAAGTTTTCATATTGACTTTTAACTAGGGCTTTCTTGGGACAGAAACAGAATATTCTACTATATTCCCAAACTAGATTACCATCTTATGATTCAAACTTTCCCATATATTTAACCCAGATACATGTTTTCAGAAAAAGTAATTGGAAAAGTTATGTGATTAGTCAAGTACTGTTTTCCTAAAATGTGATATTGAAAATCTCCTGGAATTTTTAATAATTCACACTGTTTTATGTGAAAAGAATGTCATCTTTTTATTATACTATCTGTACATTTGCTGTTTATCTAAAATGTAGATAAAAAATATCACCTCAGGGCAAAAGGATGAGAAAGAATTTAAACCGATTCTTGTAACTTTTCTTTTTTTTAGGGCGTCATCGTTGTATTGGGGAAAATTTTGCGTATGTTCAAATTAAGACAATTTGGTCCACTATGCTTCGTTTATATGAATTTGATCTCATTGATGGATACTTTCCCACCGTGAATTATACAACTATGATTCACACCCCTGAAAACCCAGTTATTCGTTACAAACGAAGATCAAAATGAAAAAGGTTGCCAGGAACTAATATATGTGATCGTCACTGTAAGCCACAAAGGCGTTCCAAGAGAATGAAGTGTACAAAACAACTCTTTTAGTGTACTGTATTTTTGAGTGTGTAATTCTAAAAGCCAGTTTAACTTATGATTTAGTATTTTGTTAACTGAATGGTTCTATCAAGTATAATAGCATTTGAAACATTTTCTAATAGTTATGGTACTTATACATGTGCTTTCAGGAAGTTCATTAGTAAAACAATTGTTCAGGGGGGGGATCTAGGTAATTGGCAGATTCTAAATAATATAATTTCCAGGTAGTAATTTTAAGAGTACTCATAGCTCTTGCCAAATAAGTTCAGGGTATTCAAACCTTGGACTAGCCCTGCAAGGTATAAAGAATAAAAATCCCAGTGAGATACTTGGAAACCACAGGTTATTATTTATCTGGGCAATTATTGTGTGTGTGAGGATGGAAGAGGGAATAATCGAACATCTAAAGCCTTGAATAAGAGAATACTAACTGTTTTAGTATGATGATATTCAGAAATGGAGATGTTATAGAAAAATAAATCCTTTGGAATTTTAACTAAAATCACTGCATATAGGAAATTAAGAGATCTAGGACCATATTTGATAAGATTTCTTAAAAATAATGTAATTATTAATGCTAAAGACTGCTCGTGTATCTTGATCTAATTACTAAATAATTACATATTTACCTGATAAGTATGTATCTAATTCTACAAGGTCACATTTATGTGGAAGTCCAAAGTCAAGTCCTTAGGGGATAATTGTTTTGGCTCACATGTTCCCTGCTTCCTCTCTTTTTTTTTTTTTGAGATGGAGTCTAGCTCTGTTGCCCAGGCTGGAGTGCAGTGGCACGATCTCGGCTCATTGGATCCTCCGCCTCCCAGGTTCAAGCAAATCTCTGCCTCAGCCTCCCAAGTAGTTGGGATTACAGGCGCCTACCACCATGCCTGGCTAATTTTTTTGTATTTTTAGTAGAGACGGAGGTTTCACTATGTTAGCCAGGCTGGTCTTGAACTCCTGACCTCGTGATCCACCCGCCTCAGCCTCCCAAAGTGCTGGGATTACAGGTGTGAGCCACCATGCCTGGCCTTCCCTGCTTCCTCTCTAGAATCCAGTTAGGGATGTTTGTTACTACTTGTGTTGATTAAAACAGTTAAACTTTTTTCTTTTAAAAATGTGAGATCAGTGAACTCTGGCTTTAAGATAATCTGAAACAAGGTCCTTGGGAGTAATATAATTGGTCACATTCTGTAAAGCACATTCTGTTTAGGAGTCAACTTATCTTAAATTATAACTCCAGGCCTAACTATATGAGATGGCTGAAAAAATACATCATCTGTTTTCACTAGATGATGCCAAAATATTTTCCTTTATGTATATTACAGTTCTTTTTAAAAGGCTGGAAGACTCATGTTAAACTTTAATTGTGAAGGCAGAATCTCTGCTAATTTTTCACATTAAAATTCTCTTTGAAAAAATGTAGTCTGTATTCATGAATTGTAAAGTATGTGCTTCAGTGAGCAGAGTTAGGGAATCCAGGAACTTGAGTGAGGGAAAAATTACATCTTTATTTGCACTAATTTCTAACTGCAATGTAGTATTTATTTCATTTATGAATTTGGGCAGCATTAGCAGTATCCATGATTTTGTCAATAGAAATCTCAGATATTTTCATATTACAGATGTTACAGATTTCTTGAAGTATCTAGTTACGAACCCGAGATAAGGCTAATGTTTAGTGAATAGTTTTAGACTTAACAGATTTCATTTTTAATCACAGACTAATTATTATTTTTTGTTGTGGTTGAGACGGAGTCTCGCTCTGTCGCCCAGGCTGGAGTGCAGTGGCCGGATCTCAGCTCACTGCAAGCTCCGCCTCCCGGGTTCACGCCATTCTCCTGCCTCAGCCTCCGAAGTAGCTGGGACTACAGGCGCCCGCCACCTCGCCCGGCTAGTTTTTTGCATTTTTTTTTTAGTAGAGACGGGGTTTCACTGTGTTAGCCAGGATGGTCTCGATCTCCTGACCTCGTGATCCTCTTGATCTCCTGACCTCGTGATCCACCCGTCTCGGCCTCCCAAAGTGCTGGGATTACAGGCTTGAGCTACCGCGCCCAGCCAATCACAGACTAATTATTGAGGTGCATAAACAAGTGTGACTGCAGAGGCCTAATATCATAAGGAGGCTTGGTGGTCAAACAATGGCAGTAAACTCAGCTTGATCAGATCATTTGTCCGTGTTTTTTTTCTCCACTGTCTCCTAGAGCAGAATGGCCTTGAATGGCAAACCATGCTTAGCTGAAAAAGGTTTTTACCCACAACCTGCCCCTTCAACTAACTGCTTTAGCGTATGTTTGCTATTTCTAGAATTCCTCTTATTGGAACCCAGCTTCTAATGTGGAAAATTTAAGTATAGTTGGCCCCTTGTATTTGTGGGTTCTGCATACTCTGATTCAACCAACTGCAGGTTTAAAATATTAAAAATAAAACCCCACAACAATAAAAAAAATACAGTAGTAGCAACTATTTACATAACGTTCACATTGTATTAGGTATCAAATAATCTGGAGATGATGTGAAGTACACAGGAGGATATGTGTAGATTATTTGCAAATAGCACATTGTTTTATAAAAGACTTAAGCATTCGTGGACTGTAGTATCCACGGGGCATCCTGGAACGAATCCCCCACACATGCTGAGGGATGACTGAAATTAGAAATGTTCAAGACTGTACAACTTTCTACCATGCCTGTTTGTGTTGGTATAAATCATGGAACATCAAATAATAAGACAAAATCCTCCGGATGTAAGCATCAAATACTAGTCCTCTTGCTGTTTTTAGTGAGTTGCCATGTTATTGGGGAGGACTCCAGATGAGAAATAACATTGTGATTTGTATTATCTCTGTGACAGCCTCCCAGTCTGAATTTGGCTTGGACAACAGGGATACTGTTTAATTCTGCTGCAATGTGATTAAGATCTTTTGAGTTAATGATTTATTCATCTTTTTAGTGGGCCATGGATTTGTGAGAACACTTCTTTGGAAACAAGTAACACTAACTGTATGTAGATGTAAAGTTGATACAAAGACACATGGAAAACTTTTCAACGGTATTAACTCTAAGTTAGGACAACTTTCTCTGAATCTCTCACTCCTACATATTTGACATAAGTAATGAGATGCTATGTACCAAGAACTATAGCTCAGTTAAAAATGAAGAAGGTTCAAATACAGTGTGGTGAAAATGGTGAAGTCATTTTTATTTCAGTACTTGACAAAATACCCCATAAAATTCGAAACTTCTACCATTATACAAAAATAGGTCTCTACAAGTGATATTATCTGTTTTCATCACCAGTAGAATATATTAGGCAAAACATGTAACTTCAGTAGCCTTATAAGGAAAGTGCAGGACACCTTGAGCTACACATTCAGCAGTATTGTAATGCGTAAAAGTTTAATCTTTTCACCCATTTGATAAATACACAAGGTTCATAATTTAATGTTTTAAATTAGCATTCCACAAATATACAGGTAATTCAATGATTATTGTGCATGAATACATACACAATGCTTATATATACAAATTCCAGTTTGTTTTCATGTGCTGGCAAGGGATTTGTATACAATCATAAGCTGTGTTCATATTGGTCCCATTGAATATTCACAATACAAAAGCACAAAAGAACCATTGATTTACAAAATGAAATCTGTTTAAAATCACTTCAACTAATGATGTTTCAAAGGATTATCTTCTCATGCCAGCATGAAATTGAGTAGTTGAACCTATGAGAGAAAAACAGAAATTCAACTGATTTCAAATTACATTGCTACCTGTATCAGACCCACTAGAGTTCACACAAATTATTATTTTCCATTTTTTTAAAAGTCCTTTTTTCCTTAAAATGTCTTCATACTTAAACTGATAAACTGAGTCCCCCCTTCCCCCCCGACACCCCCCTCCGCCGAGATGGAGTCTTACTCTGTTGCCCAGGCTTGAATGCAGTGGTGTGATCTTGGTGCACTGCAACCCCCGCCTCCTGGGTTCAAGCGATTCTCCTGCCTCAGCCTCCCGAGTAGCTGGGACTATACATACGTGCCACCATGCCCAGCTATTTTTGTATTTTTAGTAGAGACGAGGTTTCACCATGTTGGCCAGGCTAGTCTCCAACTCGCTGGTCTTGAACTCCTGACCTCGTGATCCGCCCGCCTCGGCCTCCCAAAGTGCTGGGATTACAGGCATGAGCCACCGTGCCCAGCCCATATACTTAAGTTGATTTTTAAGAGATTTTGAATATATATTTAAAAATCACCATGACTGACTCTATAGCAAAGTAGGTGAGACTAATGTATAGAGTTTTTTTTAAAGTGCTCTCAAAGTTGAATGTTCTATACCTCATACATTTTGAAAATCTTTTGGTCTTCAAAATCTGGGTTTTGTGAAATTTGGATGCTCAAAACAAAACAAGCCAAGGCAAACCAACAAGCAAACTCAGCTATGATAATAAAAGTTTCCTAGTACTACAGGATGCTTGGGTTTAAACAAATGCTTTCTTGAAGGAAGAGATAAACTACTAAATGATTCAAAGTCTTTGAATCAGGAGTGAACTGAAGCGAGATAGGGAAAAGAGGTTTTCCTTCCATGAACAGGGAATACCACCTTTATTTTAAAGTATGAATTGCTTTTGTTTTGAACAAAGAAAAATAAAAGAATCCTTACAAAGTATTTTAAAATGGGATAATTTTTTCGGATAATACATAAAAGCACAATATAGTAGCAGGGAAAATGGTTACATTAAGTGCTTAAAGCAAGTGCTTCCTCCTTAACTCCACCCGATTTGCATGCCTTACCACTTTTTTTTTTTCTTTGAGACAGGGTCTCACTCTGCTGCCCACGCTGGAGTGCTGCGGCACGGCCTTACCACTTTCTGCCATGCACTACTTAGGAATACGTTCTCTAGTAAGGCTCTGTAGACTCAGTACCTTGCACATTGGTGCTCATTGTGCATTTTGTGTCATCAGTCCGCTGAATGAAGATAGTAGGAAATCATTTTTGGGAGGAGTGGGATCTGGGGTGATAAATCATATTTTCACTTAAATTATTTAAAGTCAGTTTCTCTGCTGGTTACAAGAGTTTAAGCTTTGGCTAATAGCTCATGTGCTAAACTGGAAGCTTTGATTATCCTAATGATGAGTGTGAAAGAATTTCAAAGAAAGGGGAGCTGTGGGTCTAGCACTGTGGTGCTGCCAAGATGTGGTTAAACTTAGAGCACCTGACTGTACAGTTCCAAGTCGTCTTTGCAGTGCCTCCAGCCGAGTGATATAATCTGTTAGGGCTCTGTCAGGATCGTAATTCTGAAGCTGAGAACATGCTAAAGAACCAGGAATGAAATCAGCTGGAGTGCCTGGGTACCTAAAGGATTAAAAATATGTACATGAATCAAGTTATCCAGAAATATGCATACAAGTTACCAACCTGCCTCTACTCCCTTCCCCAAAAAGGTGGGTCACTTGTACACACATAATGTATATCCCCCAAGCTTCAGCTTTGGAGTTTGGGATGAGAAAGAGACGACTCTTCAATAAATTCAAAGATGCTACTAAGTCAACATAAGAATGTCCAATACAATGCTTGTGGCAGAGGTCTCAATAAATTGGGTATGTATAAATGCATCTTGTCATGAAGATTGTTAAGCTTTTCATAATGGTCAGAGACTATCAATTTTAGTCAATACTTTTCCCAATATCTAATCACAGCATATACCAAATAACACTTGGTCAGCTTTGTTTGCTATACCCTTGGAAATCAGTTACAAATTCAAACACTGGTGTTTACATTTTTACATTGAGCCTCACATTATGTGCATTTTTTTTTTTTTGGAAACCAAGTCTTGCTTTGTTGCCCAGGCTAGAGTGCAGTGGCGCAATCTCGGCTCACTGCAACCTTTGCCTCCTGAGTTCAAGTGATTCTCCTGCCTCAGCCTCCCCAGCACCTGGGATAACAGGCACCCACCACCATGCCCAGCTAATTTTTTTGTATTTTAAGTAGAGACAGGGTTTCACCATGTTGGCCAGGCTGGTCTCGAACCAGCTGGTCTTGAACTCCTGACCTCATGATCCGCCCACCTCAGCCTCCCAAAGTGCTGGGATTATAGGTGTGAGCCACCACGCCTGGTCAGATTATGTAAATTATATATAACAAAGATGTCTGTTTCAATGCAAAGAAGTCAAAGCTCTAAAAATGTCCATTTTTCTCTGTTAAATATGAATACATTTAACAATTCCAGGCAGGTTTTATCAAATTCTTACCTATTCTGAAATGGTAAAGGGGACCTAATATAGTCCAGATCTGATCTTGAGCGATACGCTGTGTGTCTTGGTTCTCCATATAGCTCCAGCCCACCAGAAGAATGATAAAATGAGTCAGTCTTTTCTGCACCTACAGTAACCCAAAATATTCCTTGTAAAAAATAAAATCCCAAGCCCTTAAAAAATTTCTACAAAATAGATAACTGCTCAAAAGACTATTACACTATATTATACCATCTCCTATTTATAGTCATTTCCTATTATTCTTGCTAAAGGAGAAACAGTGCAAACAAAAATTTGGCTTTCAAATGTTATTTTGTTTACTTTTGAATATGAGTATTTCTGATACCTGGAATTATGTCTCAAATAAAATTATTTAATTGGCATACTTTCTTTTTTAAAGACCTTAGCTCTAAGTAGATGAGAGGTGAGGGGTGTCTGAGTATGTGTGGTTTGTGGGAAATGATGTGGATAAAAAATATTAGACTAATGTAAACATTCCACTCTATTGACTTAAAATCAAGATTTGCTAACTTTTAATAAAACACAACTCATTATGGTACAAATTTCAGCTGTTTCAGTGTAATGATATTTCAAAATACTTTGCGTAGGGTACCAATGTATTTCCCCTCTCTCGGATGCTCAGCTCCTGGTAGAGTATGTAAAGGTGGTTTACTATGAATACACAGCACAGGGATGCTGTGTCCTCTGTACCTCTGTGTGCTCCCCAGATTTGGACCTCATCTTTATTGCCAGAAATGTTCAAGCCCTAGTTTGTTTCCACTTCTAGGTACAGAGAGAAGGAATTTTAGCTGTTACCATTATTATACAACCTCTTGGTAAACTCAGAAACCTGTTTGAATATTGTTAAATTATGAAAACTTCATAATTCTTCCATATGACTAACAGCAATCCTGTCTTGAACCAGTGCCTTAAATGCAGTTATGAAGAGTGTGGGCTCTGGAGCCAGACTGCCAGTGTTTGGTCCTGATTCCATCACTTCCCTACTGGCCATTCTGGGGCAAATGACATGTGTTTTCCATGCCTCGGTTTTTCATCTAAAAGTGAGAATAGTAACAACCGTACTTCTATCACAGGATTGGGAGAATACATGAAAAGAGCATGGCCTGGTGCAGACTAAGTTCTCCATGAAAATCAGCTATTATTACCCTCTTTGAAACAGTGAAGTTACCTAGTTTTGGCAGTTATAAGGGCTTTGTCTTTGGAAAACATTGTTTCCAGAATTCATTATTTGGTAAGTATTACACATGCAGTAATTCAGAGCAGCAGTCCCTAACCTTTTTGGCACCAGGGACGCATTTTATGGAAGACAATTTTTCCATGGACCCAGAGGGGTCAGAATGGTTTCTGGATGAAACTGTTCCACCCCAGATCATCGGGCATTAGTTAGATTCTCATAAGGAGCACGCAACCTAGATTCCTCACATGTGCAGTTCACAATAAGGTTTGTGCTCCTATGAGAATCTAATGCCATGGCTGATCTGCCAGGAGGTGGAGCTCGGGCAGTAATGCCCGCCACTCATCTGCTGCTGTGCGGCCTGGTTCCTAACAGGCCACAGACAAGTATGGGTCCATAGCCTGGGGGTGGGGGACCTCTGATTTAGAGAGTCATAAACATAAGAAAATATGCTATTTTGACTTCACCTTGATTCAGTCCAAAGCCATCTCTGCTAATATTGATGGAACCAGAACCTGTGACTCGATGCCACCGTCGAACCAGAAATTTCATTCTAAAAAAGATTCCAAGATAAAATTTCACAGCACATCTATAATGTAAACAGTATGTATACTTTCTACAAAAATCACATCACACATTTAAATATGAACATAGAACATATGTCAAATTTCATGATTGCCCAGTTAACCTATGTCAATGCCCACTGTGACAAAATCAACTGGAACAGAGGAATAGGGATTCAAGATCCCCTTATCCCCTTCCCGAGAGGCATTAGAAGTCTCTTATATTGTCAGCATCAGGTTCTGGCTTGAGGGATAAATGGGGTACAAGGAGATGGAAGGCAAAAGTAGATGGGAAAAGTAGGCAAAAAAAGGGTGAGAAGTAATGAAAAGAGAATAGAGAATAAAGGGCAGATGAAATAAGAGAACAAAAAGACCCTTAAATTGGCAATAAGAATGTGCTGGGAATGCTGCAAGGTGGGTGAGGCTCTTGTCCCTTTGATTAGGGACAAAAAATGTTGGTTTCAAAAGGAATGGGAGTGTTAGCTTCATGAACCAGGTGCAGCAAGTTACCACCTGCCCCATTATGGCCCAAGGAGCTTTTGGAGCACCAGTTTTGATTTATTTTGAATCAGTTCCAAGGCTCCATCTTAGGAGGGTCAAAATATGATAAACATAATCTTGGATAAGAAAAAGCGGGGCAGAGTGAAGTTTGTCAATAACAACTTCTACATTGCTTTCATGAAGCCTCTCTAGATCCCTCTAATCAAAATTACTAGCTAACTCCTGTGACCTCCCATTTATTTATTATATTCTAAGTTCTGTGCATATTAGTCTTCCCCACTAGAAAGTGAGCTGCCTTTAGGTATTTAGGCAGGAATTATCAATTTTTTCATCAATGCATCTACCAGCACTTACCCTGGTTTACTCTATACAAGGTGATGAAGGAAATGTAAGGTGAGAAAGAGTAAATGAAACCAGGAGACTACAATATGGAATATCAGAAGCAAGGAGGCTCTGAGGCCCACACTAAGATAAAACTTGTGTTCCTGTTTCCAGAGCCAGCATGAAGGAGACTTGGGAGACTGAGCTGGTTGTCCCAGCTCTATCACTACTGGCTTTGTAACCTCTCCCTGCCTCAGTTTCCTCAAGTGTGAAATGAGATTCTGGACCAGGTGATCTCAGACAGCTTCCAATTAAAAAATTGTGCCATATTTTTAGAGAAAAATAAATAAGAAAAAACGGGTAAAACTCCTTACAGAAGCATCAGATGTGACCTGACAGAAAGAACTTTAAAAAGCAAAATTCCTTTAAGATCTGTCTGCCTCCTAAAAGGTAGGGGGATGCATGGAGAAGCCTTGGTGTTTGTATTCATACAACCAGGTCAGAAGACTGTAGTGGGCCAGGTCCTCAAAGTAGTTTGAGTCTTGGCTGCATGTCAATCACAAACAGAATGAATACCAGAGTTCTTTGCTTGGGATTACTAGAGAAAGAACAAAAGCACTAGCAAAAATCCAATGCCCTAAAGGCTAACCTCTGACTTGAATGCAGTTAGGAAAGGACCTTCCATAGCTGGGCACCAAAACTGGGTTATCTTAGCAATGAAGAAAATGAATGTATGCCAGCCTAAGAAGTAATTTGTCAAGCACATTTTTAAATGTTATAATCTTTTATTTACATGTGTGAGCTCTGTTCATGGGCTTATTCAGATTTTTTTTTTTTTTTTTTTTTTGAGATGGAGTCTCTTCTGTTGCCCAGGTTGGAGTGCAGTGGTGCAATCTCGGCTCACTGCAAGTCCTCCTGCCTCCTGGGTTCCATGCCATTGTCCTGCCTCAGCCTCCCAAGTAGCTGGGATTAGGCGCACGCCACCATGCCTGGCTTTTTTAAAATTTTTTTTTTCCCCTTTTTGTATTTTTAGTAAGGGGTGGTTTCCAGCATAAGCCACAATGGTCTCGATCTCCTGACCTTGTGATCTGTCCCTGCCTTGGCCTCCCAAGGTGCTGGAATTACAGATGTGGCCACCACACCAGGCTTTTTTTTCTTTTCTTTTTTTTTTTGACAGAGTCTCACTCTGAGTAGCTGGGACTAAACAAGGCACCTGCCCTATGCCAGCTAATTTTTTGTTTTTTTAGTAGAGACAGAGTTTCACAGTTGGCCAGGCTGGTCCTCAATATTCTGACCTTGTGATTTCCCACCTTGGCTTTCCCAAAGTGCTGGGGGTTCAGGCATGAGGCACTGCGCCCGGTCCAGATTGTTTTCTAAAACCTGACTGGATAGGCCAGCTCTGAGTCACCAGCTGGCCTGGACCTAGGAAGGCCCTTTTCATAGTCTACACGTACCCTGCCAGTATTCCTGCTGAATAAATCCTAGAAAAACAAAGGCAGACCATCTTCAGTGATGGCACATACTGCCTACTATACAAATATAGATATAACCAGAAAAGAAATAGAGGGAGAATTAAAAAGAACTAATCTTTTAAGAGAGTCTATTAGTAAAATACATTTTCCTTCAGTTCTTTACCTGGAAATTGGCAATGGATACTCTGACGGCCCGACCGAAACTGGGTGAAGCCCTTTGGCGATTGGTGGATCACCTCTAGATCCGTGAAAGCCGGCTGCCCCCCCATCCGGCAAGCAGGGCCAAAGTGGCATCTTCACTTCTGGAACCCCCAGTAACAGCAGCAGATATTTCTTCTGTAAATGAGAGCCCTTTCGAAAACTTTCTGCCCTAAAAAGTATTTGCCATAAATTCTCTATATTTAAGGAAGAAGAAGAACATAAAGACATTAAGAAACATTCAACCTTGCTCTCCAGGGGAAAATAACCTAGATTTTAACAAGTAGTAGTAGTAGTAGCAATGGTTAGTAGTGATAAAATGGCAGGTATCCTATCACTTTTCTACTTTAATCAGGTGAATTTAAGATAAAATTAAGCTTTACACTTTTGCCCTCTTTTTAGTCAATGGAGTCTGATACTAATAGTTAGACTTCTTTTAGGATTTAGCCCTCAATATATTAATTGCAAAATATTTTGTCATCGCAATTTCATCTTTTTTTTTTTTTAATTGTACAGAGCTATTTTCATTAGGGGTCACTAAATTTATTTATTTATTATTTATTTATTTATTTATTTATTTATTATTTTTTTTGAGACGGAGTCTTCGCTCTGTCGCCAGCTGGAGTGCAGTGGCCGGATCTTTCAGCTCACTGCCAAGCTCCGCCTTCCCGGTTCATGCATTCTCCTGCCTCAGCCTCCCAGTAGCTGGGAACTATAGGCACCCGCCACCTCGCCCGGCTAGTTTTTTTGTAATTTGTATTTTTAGTAGAGAACGGGTTTCACTGTGTTAGCCAGGATGGTCCCTCGATCTCTGACCTCGTGGATCCGCCCGTCTCGCCTCAACCAAAAGTGCTGGGATTACAGGCTTGAGCCACCGCGCCCGGCCTATTTATTTATTTATGAGATGGAGTCTCACTCTCTCACCCAGGCTGGAGTGCAGTGGTGTGATCTCGGCTCACTGCAACCTCCGTCTCCCGGGTTCCAGCAATTCTCCTACCTCAGCCTCCTAAGTAGGTGGGATTACAGGCACCCACCACCATGCCTGGCTAGTTTTTGTATTTCTAGTAGAGATGGGATTTCACCATGTTGGCCAGGCTGATCTCAAACTCCTGACCTCAGTAATCCACCCGCCTCGGCCTCCCAAAGTGCTGGGATTACAGGTGTCAGCCACCATGCCTGGCCTAATCTAACTTTTTAAATGTTAATGTTTTCTATCCCTTCAGAGTCATAAACCGGAATAAATGTTCCAAAAGTTTTTATGTTTTGAATTTTATGTTGACTGATTAAGGTAGTTTTAACAACATTCATTATTAGTCACTAGAGAGGCTTTCAGAGGGCTTACCATTTTACAGAGTATGATGCTCTTACATATAACATTCTTTTGGTCTATTAGGGATGAAACCAGGGAAAGTGGAACCACGAGCCCAGGATGCTGCTACTGTGACCATTAATAGAGGTTAATCTGGTCCCAGTCCTGGGCATGCCTTTCCACAAACCTCTGTGACTTGCATTCATGACAAAGACTGAATAAAGAGACCTAGAGACAAAACCTGAATAGCATCTATGTTTTTTTTCTCTTTTTTTTTTTGAGATGGAGTCTCGCTCTGTCACCCAGGCTGGAGTGCAGCAGCGCAATCTTGGCTCACTGCAAGCTCTGCCTCCCAGGTTCATGTCATTCTCCTGCCTCAGCCTCCTGAGTAGCTGGGACTACAGGCACCCACCACCACACCCGGCTAATTTTTTTTTGTTTTTGTATTTTTAGTAGAGATGGGGTTTCACCATGTTAGCCAGGATAGTTTTAATCTCCTGACCTCGTGATCCACGCATCTTGGCCTCCCAAAGTTCTGGGATTACAGGCGTGAGCCACCGTGCCCGGCCCTAAATTTCTTTAGTCTGTTTATTTAAGGTCAATGAGAGATGAAAGAAGGCAAAAACATAGAACAAACTGTGATGTTTAGATGAGAGATGTCTCCTACCTTTAAAGTGACATGTTCAGAATCAGGGCTCAGAGTTTGAAGTAAAGAGTCATTTCTTAGTTCAGCTTTCAGTTTGTATACTTCAGCCTCTGCCCTTTTCAAAGATTTCTGGAGAGTCAGTTTTCTCTGTTCCATACCTCTTTTCAGAGGCAATGATGGCTTCAATGTTGGCACCACCATTCAATGAAAACCTGGAAGACTGCAAAGACCACAGACTACTTACATGATTTTTAAGAACAAGTCTCTGAAGAAAAGTCTGAGCTAAACATATTAAAGATAGCTCAGTGATGATGCAGTCTCAACTTTCTAACCCCACCCAAAGTTCAAAGCCAATCTCAACTGACAGTATGCATATACACTAACTCTAAGTACATGGTCCTTTGCTAAATACATTAGTTTTACAACTAAAAGTCCTTGAGAAAGCCTGGCCACAGGGAAGGTTTAACAGATTAGCAGAGCTTTGAACTAAAAACTTCAAGAGACCTAACAGACCATTTGGGTCCAAATTTTGAGCCTGTGCCTGACATAGTGTATTGGAGAAGTGGGAAAAAAGCCAGTATGTAAATAATAAGTGGATTTCTATAAAAGGCACGTAAATGTGTTATCATGTATTTAACCATACAGTTGTCTTACAGGTCTTTTCTATCTTTATATTGGGTGATTATGGAAACTAGCAATTAATTTTATACCTGTTTTTAAATGGAAAAATTTTAAGTAAATTCTCAGCGTAATTTATCAGACTGAAAGACATAATTTAACAGCACCTTCTATTTGAGTCATGAACACAATAACTGGTAAGTAACCGAAGAGAACAGTCAGGATTCACATTTGAACATTTTGCGTATCTGTTGTTGGTGCCTAGGTAGCAAAGTATCTGGCTTTGGAGATACATGTATCTTGGTTTGACTACAACTTCAGTTCAGTTTTCTCAGGTATAAGGTAGATGTGGATTAGACATTCTTTATGTATACAACCCAGAGTCAAGTACAGAGATGGTTTCCGATAAATAACAGTAATTATTAGTAACTTAGTAATAATAGTAGTAGTATTATTGTCATCCCTATAAAATTTTCTACAGATCCTACTAAGAATCAGGTATGTGATAGTTTTACATTAACAGGATTAAAACTTGAACTAGATAGCAGAAACGATAAGCATGTACTAATTCTCATATATGGAGACGCTGAAAATGGACATACATTATCTCTACCAGCTCCTGTCTGTCGATACCACCTGATCTGCTCTTCCAGCTTCATAACCATGTTCCTTAAGTCATTCTTCTCTTCAGTCAGTTGACTGATATGCCCTGTCAGCTCAGCATTTTGTCTCAGTAGTCTTTCAGTCAAGGAGCCACAAGAAGTACTTGGGGACACCAAGCTGGGCTGGAAAAATAAAATGGTGTAAGGTCACTTAAGCACAAATGGATATGAATAATGCATATAAAGTGTGAATAGGCACCGAGAGCAACAAAGTTCATGAATTGGTGCTTGAGTTGAGTCTTCGGTAATAGGTAGATATTTACCAGGCAGAAAAGATAAGCGCACACTAAGCAAAAGGCACAGAGGTTTGAGCGAGTGTGTATTCCTTTCGGGGTGTTGTAGGTTGCCTGTTAAGTCTAGATTGCTTTACTTTATGAATAACAGACCTAAATGTAGGCAATGGAGAGTCATGAAAGGCTCGATGCAAAAATACGACACAAAATTTATGTGTTGGAAAAATTCCTTTGGTAGTAATGTACAAAGCAGGGGAAATTAGGGAAGATATAATCTTCGCGTCAGGTAGACCTATCAGCAAGTTGTTTCAGCAGCCATGTAAGAAATGCTGAAAACCTGAATGAAGGCAATGCCTAAGGGACAGAAAGTAAAGGGTGTGTGGGAGAGGTATTTAGAAGATAAGAGGGACAGGACTTAGTGACTATCTAGACGTGCAGGTAAGGGTGAAGGAAAGTGGTCTATGGTGACTTCCAGCTTTCTAAACTGGGCGGTATCATGACTAGAAATGAGGGTCTGGAGCAGGAAGGAGAAAGGGAAGATGGTGTTCAGTTTGGAATGTGCCTGTGAGGTTCCTATAGGGTCGCTATGGGGTACATTTCCCCAAGGAAAAATGTCTAGTAACTAACTGTAAATATAAGCCTGGGCCGGGCGTGGTGGCTCACGCCTGTAATCCCAGCACTTTAGGAGGCCGAGGCGGGTGGATTATGAGGTCAGGAGATCGAGACCATCCTGGCTAACACAGTGAAACCCCGTCTCTAATAAAGAATACAAAAAATTAGCCGGGCGTAGTGGCGAGTGCCTATAGTCCCAGCTATTTGGGAGGCTGAGGCAGGAGAATAGTGTGAACCCAGGAGGCGGAGGTTGCAGTGAGTTGAGATTGCGCCACTGTACTCCAGCCTGGGTGACAGAACAAGACTCCATCTCAAAAAACAAAACAAAAAAGAAAACATATAAGCCTGGAACACAGG
This sequence comes from Rhinopithecus bieti, assembly GCF_001698545.2. Taxonomy (NCBI): domain Eukaryota; kingdom Metazoa; phylum Chordata; class Mammalia; order Primates; family Cercopithecidae; genus Rhinopithecus; species Rhinopithecus bieti. Next base: position 70,598 of record NW_016811745.1, read on the forward strand.
ACAGAGGTCTAGACTAGAACCACAGTCCACTAAAGATAAGCTCCATAAGGGTGAGGTTTTAGTCAGATTTGTTCACTGTATCTCCAGAACCTATCTGGCACTTATCTGGCACAGAGTAAGTGTTCAATATAAGTATTTGTTTAATAAATAAGTCTAGTGAGAGCTCAGGGTGTTGGACTGTGTGAGCTTTTATAGTTATAGGTTACAGAAAAGAAGGAAGAGGGTAGGAAGAGGAACCATAAAGGTAACTGATGAAAGAAGCAGAAGAAATGTTAGAATACTGACATGACAGGCAAGGAAAGAGAAGGTCTTAAGAAAATAAAAGAGATCAAAAGTATCAAATGCTACAAAGAAGTCAAGAAAAAGACTGAAAAGATTCACCAGATTAGTCAATTGTTTAGACACTGGTAGGCATCTAAGGGTGTTTCATGGAGTAGAGAGGATAGAAGCCAGATCACTCTTTCAGGAAGCTTGTCTCCATACGGTAAAAGGTCAACATAATTATTCAATAACAATAATGAAAGCTAACTTCCCCCACAAGCCTTCATTATCTTCTCTTGGGGGAAAGCAAGCATTATTACTCATATTTAAAATAAATGAAAAGATACAAATAAAACTCTATAGAGTATAAACAATATGCTGCAAGTTTCAAATGGTTCAGTTTCTATTAAATCTTTGCTCTCAATGCTTCAGAAATAACTTTAAAAAAGTATTACCTCTTCACCTTGCTGGCCAGTTAATTTCTGTAGTTGTAAAATAATTTCATCAATATTTTCCTGAACCCAAATGAAATCTTCATTATCTGCTATTTCAAACTGTAGTCTTCAAGAAAAGACAAAAAGTCAAAACATACCTTCTCAATTGGGGGTGTTTACTACCACAAACATTACAGAGCAGGCAACATTCTACTTCACCTATCACTTCTCCCTTATATCCTGTGCTCTCTTCCCTGGGTCAAAGTGTTAGATAGTTATTTTCAGACATTTGAGTTCTGTTAAAGAATAGCACCTCCTAATGCAAACATGCATTACCTTTAAAATTTCAATTCCCCACCCTTGGCTAGCTGTCAAAGAGGCATAGGGTCTACCCAGCCTAAGAATGCTGCTTTTCCAAAGATTAGGCAGAAAAGTCTAACCTCTTAGAGGCTTTCTGGGCTAGAACCTGTAGTTTTGAAGCTACACATTGAAGCTTTTGTCTGATCATTTCTAATTCATGATTACAGCTGGTTCCTCCTCCATTCATTTCAATCAATTTAGCGTAGTTTGATTCCTTCGTTTCTCCTTCTATTTTCTGTTGAAGAACCCAATTTCTAGTTCGATCACTGGTTAAGCTCCATGTGGCTGGCTGGCAATTTTGGACAGAATAAGAAAACGATAATTGTAAGTGAAGAGCATATCACAGTCTACCTTAAGGGAACACAATTATTGTTTATATCCAATAAATGTCTATATATTTCATTTTTAGGTGATTTACATACAGTTATTTAAGTAATTTAATCCAATATCAAAATTTAATGATCAAAGGGCTGCAGTACTTTCCTTAAAATATCTAAAAAGAAACTGTCAGTTTACCTCATTAAGGTTCTGATATAGAATTCTTCTACTTTCTCGCTTTTCTTCTCGTTCTAGTTCTTGCTTCTGGAATTCCTGCATGATCCCTTGTAGTCTCTGTCCTTCAAGGTCTAACTTATAAACTTGTTGTCTTTTCTCTTCCAGCTGGCGCTGAAGATCTTCCACTTTGGACTGGAGCTCATGCATTTTTTTCTGTCCCTCAGTGTTGGCCTCTTGTTCTGTCTGCAGCGTTTTCCTATGAACCTGCCTATCTTTTTCCATTTGCTGTCGTGTTTGCAAAGAATCCAGTTTATATTTTTCAGTCTCATTTAACAGTTCTACTATGCGACTGTGTTTTTCCTCTAGCTGTTTTTGCAGCTCTTTCAGTAGGTCCTCTGAGGGCAAGGATGGCCGAGACTGCCCAGTATCATCATTGCTCTGCAGCTGTGCGTGCAATTCCCGCTCCCTATCTAGGGTACTACTCATTTCCCGAATTCGAACTTTCTCAGATTCAAGAAGTACTTGAAGCTCTAAGTTTCGACCGTGTTCTTCTGACAACTGGGCATCATATAGCATTCTCTGTGATTCTATTTTTTGCTGGGATTCGTTCAGTAGTTGTTTCTGTTGTTCCAAAAGTAGATTTAGCTGAAGATTCCTTTGTTTCTGACTCTCAAGTGAAAACTTCAGATCCTGGTATGAGAAAGTCAAATTTAAGAACTTGTTAGTATTATTAAAAATACTTGGCCAGGCATGGTGGCTCACGCCTGTAATCCCAGCACTTTGGGAGGCTGAGGCAGGCAGATCACCTGAGGTCAAGAGTTCAAGACCAGCCTGTCCAATATGGTGAAACCCTGTCTCTACGTCTCTACTAAAAATACAAAAAATTAGCTGGGTGCAGTGGCACATGCCTGTAGTCCCAGCTACTTGGGAGGCTGAGGCAGGAGAATCGCTTGAACCTGGGAGGTGGAGGTTGCAGTGAGCCTAGATTGCACCACACTGCCCTCCAGGGTGGGCAACAGAGCAAGACTTTGACTCAAACAAAACAAAACAAAACAAAACAAAAAAAACCTTTATAAGTATACAACCATGCCTTTATTAAACAAAAAAAACCTTTATAAGTATACAACCATGCCTTTATTAATACTATGCTGACAGTATCTGTATTAGAAAATAGAACTGATTTAGTTTATTAACTTAAATGTTCAGTAGTTAGTGCAAAATCATGACATATAAACAAAAGAAGGGTAAAATACTTTTCTCAAAAAATCTTAACCTCACTAAGTAATGAAGCAACGTACATTTCTTATAAGAATAACAACCTTTACAAATATAACTGTTCCTGGAAATCTTACGTTTTGATAAGATTCCTGTGCACATTAATAAATTTGTATAAAAAATAAATGTTCCTGATATAATGTGATAGGAGTTCCTATAAAACCTTGTGTTTTGCAGTATCAAATGCTAAACATAATAGGGCTTATAAGGAAAGCAAGGCTAAGGGCAAATAACTCAAAATATACATACACTTTTAATGGTTAAAAAATTATAATTGGTACCTAGGGATATATTATGTCCCTGCTGGGCAGAGAGTTCTCTTTGCCTGGAGGCTAACACAGTGGACATTAAAAATAAAAAACTGGGCACAAATGCCGGCAACACATTGTTTTTCAGCACAGAGTTAGTGGGAATTAGGATTAAGTGGCTAGAAGAGCTCTGAGCTAGTGAGACAACTCCATCTCCATTAAAAGTAGATACTGCATGTAGTGGTACAACCTGCCTTGAGCTGAGAGCCTTGCAAAGCAGGGGTGTGTCTCTCTGAAAGGGGCCAATGTTCACTTTAAATGTTCTTAAGCAGTGAGGGATCCAGAAAAGTATCCCTGTTCCTCTTCCCTAGGAGAAAACAGGAACCAAAACTACTTCTGTATTAAACTGACAAGATTGCCATGTTTATTTCTGTGTACCAATTCACATGACCAAAACATGTTGCAGCAGAGCAGTCTATATGCATCCTTGGATGTAGCAAAACAAACAAACAAACAAACCAATCACATTCCATTAGCATTTCCTCATAATATGGTTTAGATAACATTATGTAGTATTGAATGCCTAAGTGAGCAACTTACCGCATCTTACTAAGAAGTCTAAAGTTGACATTTTAGATGGAGGAAAGTCTCAAGACTCTCTTCTATCATTCTGGATTTTCCAGAGACATTTAAAGACAAAGATAACAGTACCTCAAGTTCTTCTTTATCCCATTCTTCACTGTGTCCCAACTTTGCTTTCTCTTTCTCCAAAGCCCATTGGAGCTCTCTTGATTTTTTCTGTTCACTTGCTAATGTGTCGTTAAGCAAATGTACTTCATCTGTCTTATCTTTAACTTCCAACCTAAGTCAGAAAGACAAATGAACTTCCATAAAGCTATGTTGACGAAGCATATAACGAGAGAGAGAAAAACAGCTTCCACTGATAAGTTGAGGCATATAATAAGCTAGCTAAGAGGAAAATATAAACTATTAAAGATTCTTGACTGGGGTTCATTTCAAATTAACTCTTTCTTTTTTTGTTGTTTTGTTTTGAGACCGAGTCTTGCTCCGTTGCCAGGATGCAGTGCAGTAGCGTCAGCTTGGCTCACTGCAACCTCCACCTCCCGGGTTAAACCAATTTTCCTCCCTCAGCCTCCCAAGTAGCTGGGACTACAGGCGCACACCACCACACCCAGCTAATTTTTATATTTTCAGTAGAGATGGAGTTTCATCATGTTGGCCAGGATGGTCTCAATCTCTTGACCTCATGATCTGCCCACCTGGGCCTCTCAAAGTGCTGGATTTACAGGCGTGAGCCACCGCATCCGGCCCTTTTTTTTGAGACAGAGTTTTCCTCTTGTCACCCAGGATGGCGTGCAATAGCGCAATCTTGACTCACTGCAACCTCTGCCTCCCGGGTTCAAGCAGTCCTCCTGCCTCACCCTCCCAAGTAGCTGGGATTACAGATGCAGATGTACGACAGCACACCCGGTTAATTTTTTGTATTTTTAGTAGAGATGGGGTTTCACTATGTTAGCCAGGCTGGTCTCAAATTCTTGACCTCAGGTGATCCACCCGCCTTGGCCTCCCAAAGTGCTGGGATTACAGGCATTAGTCACCACACCTGGCTTCAAATTAACTGTTTCTAGTAGTACAATTATTAGTTATTAATTATCAATGCAAACTACTATGCAATTTATTTTTATAAAATAGTATTAATAACAATTTTGGCTGGGCATGGCAGCTCACACCTGTAATCTCTGCACTTTGGGAGGCCGAGGTGGGTGGGTCACCTGAGGTCAGGAGTTCGAGACCAGCTTGGCCAACATGGTGAAACTCAATTTCTATTGAAAATACAAAAATTAGCCGGGCATACTGGTGGGTGCCTATAATCCCAGCCACTCAGGACGCTGAGGCAGGAGAATCGCTTGAACCCGGGTGGTGGAGCTTGTAGTGAGCTGGAATCACACCATTGCACTCCAGTCTGGGCGACAGAGCGAGACTCCGTCTCAAGACAATTAAATAAATAAAAAATAGAATAAATAAATAAAGAGTAAATAAATTTTTTGTCTTTTACTGAACATGGGAATCACCATGTCTATTTGTATGTGAAGCTAATGTTCAATATAAAAATGACTAGTTGTAATGTGTCTTTGGCAATAGAATATCGCAGTATTTGTATCAACAAATATATTCTTTTAACAAGCACTGTCTCTTCAAATATTTTGCATATTTAAGCTAACTCAATCATGAATTCTACTGCATTCATAAATATCACTTCAAATTGGCTGATGGTAAAATAAAGGTCAAAGTCAAAATTATATTTCATACAAATCTCACAAAGAACTGAAGTCACAGTACAGAATATGTCATAAGTTCATCATTTGGAAAAATTTAGTTTTTTTTCTATTATAGTTTTTCCTTGAAAAAAACAGTTGCATGCTATTTAAACATCATGCATGTTATATTGCATGGTATTTAAATATCATGTGTGTTATATTTTTCTATATTTGCACAGTGTTTATGACAAATTACTCCCATTCCTTGTTATAACATGTTTATAATAAGGAAGCCTGGCACACCTGAAAGCCTCCAATTCCTTTAGGTGTTTATGCTGTGCCTTGAGTGTTGTTTCTAGTTCCAGTTTAGTTTGTGCAAGCTCACTCTTCAGTTCTGCCACCACCATTTTCTCAGAACTCAGCTGCTCCTGCAGTTCCGTTGCTCTGTCTTTCATACTGCTGAGCTCCACTTGCATCTCCAGCATTTGAGACTGCTTCTGCTGTATATTATATTCCAAGAGTTCTACACAGAACATGATTAATATTTAAAACATAATCAAGCAACTCATATTTGGTTTATAAATATTTGTTGATAAGAACTGATTTGTAGTTTAGGAGATTACTTCAAAGGAAACATGAAAAATTATAATCCCAAGAGTTGTTAATGCAGTACAGGCATGGTGGCTCATACCTGTAATCCCAGCACTTTGGGAGGCTGAGGTGGGAGGGAGGACTGCTTAAGGCCAGGAGTTCAAGACCAGCCTGGGCAACATGGTGAAATTCTGTCTCTACTAAAAATACAAAAATTAGCTGGGTGTGCTGGCATGTGCCTGCAGTCCCATCTGCTCAGAAGGCTGAGGTGGGAGGATTGCTTGAGCTCGGGTGGTGGAGGTTGCAAGAGCTGAGACCATGCCACTGTACTCCAGCCTCGGTGACAGAGTGAGACCCTGTCTCAAAAAAAACAAACAAAAAGAGTTGGTAATGTATAAAAATAAATTTCAGGCATGTTTTCCTTACAGTGCTATTGGCCAAGATTTCAGAACTATAAATACATAAGGATAAAAGTTTAACAGAATACATTAATGGATGCAAGATTTAAAATTAAAAAAAAACTTTAAATGGAACTCTTATTCGTACATTCAGAATTTCAACAACGTACTTTAAAAAATTCCAAAGATTTTTTGATACCCACACAAAGTACTTGCCACACAAAGTACTTGCAGGAATTTCCCAAGTAACTGACTACAATGATGAGCACTGCTTATTTCTTTTGTTCAGCACCCCTTTGCAGAGAGTCCCTCGGAACTTTAATATGACTCTGTTCCCAGAAGTGGGAAATCCAAACCCCACTTTGGATACTGTCCTTTTATCCATTAAAGGCCAACCAAACTCTTGCTACATGTTTGCTACAATAAAAACAAACTGAAAAATTTAAATCCCTCAGTATGTTAAATGAAAAAAGTCATGTTATAAAATATGTATCAGGATTCCTTTTTTATGAAAAATATAAACTTATCTATACAGGCACATTGAAAAGGTCTGGAGACATATTTACCCAGGTGTTAGGTAGTCATTATAGGATTTAGGTGATTCAAGGAATGATTTTCACTCTATTCTTTTCTGTATTCCAACATAAATATGTAATACTATACTACTCTAATAAGAAAAGGATTTTTAACTTAAAAAATACTATCAAAGTTCAACAATTCACATTACTTCATATTAGTGATGTTAGCAGACAGAAATAACATTAGCTTTAGATGATAATCAATCATGTTTAATTAAGGCTTCTAAAAACTTTAGAGGTTAAGGATTTACATAAATGTGAATCTGTGACATTAATTAAGCTTTCAATGGTGTTCTATTTAACCTAAGTAAAACAATATTAATTTATCTCTAAAAGGCATCTTCAATTAAGCCTACATTTAAAGTGATATGTTTATCTCATTATGACTCTTTTTTCTGAAGTAATTTTAACTTACTTTCGTTTTCTTTTTTCCTTCTTAAACTGAGTGATAAGAATGCTTCAGCTTTTATTTTTTTGAGACACTCTTGCCCTGTAGCCCAGGCTGGAGTGCAATAGCGCAATCCCGACTCACTGCAACCTCCACCTCCCGGGTTCAAACGATTCTCCTGCCTCAACCTCCCCAGTAGCTGGGATTACAGGCACCCACCACCATGGCCAGCTAATTTTTGTATTTTCAGTAGAGACAGGGTTTCACCATGTTGGACAGGCTGGTCTTGAACTCCTGACCTGGTGATCCTTCCACCTTGGCTTCCCAAAGTGCTGGGATTACAGGCGTGAACCACAGTGCCCAGCCCGCTTCAGCTTTTTAATGACCAATGTGAGACCATGCTGTGACTTTCAAAATTTTCAAAAGGATACATGTTTCTACCAGTACATCAAACAAAATTACTGAACACACAGCCAGTGTCCTCGGTGGAGATGATGAAAATTAGATTTCACTTTACTTTCTAATGGTTTCCATCTGTAGCTCAATTTAAAAGACCAGATACTCTTATCAAAAGTACCTAAACGAGCATATCACAAAATAAAATCAAACTAGCCAATTACCATATGAAAAAGGACTAAACACTTCAGAAATTAGAGAACAGCCAATTAAAACCACAATAAAAATCCACTGCACACCCAGCAGACTGGCAACAGTAGTCTGACTATACCAGCTGTTGGCAAAGATGTGAAGCAACATAACTCTCATATACTGCTAGTAAGTGTATAAACTAATATGACCATGAAGGAAAATCGTTTGAAGTTATCTAAGATAGGCATTCCATGACCCAGCAATTCTACTCTTAGTTATATACTGAGAAGAAGAATGCACACATGTAGCAGAAACACTATACAACAATGTTTATAATAGTATTGATAGTTAAACAGCTAAAAAGTAGAAACAATCCAAATGCTCGATCATATTAATAGAATGGATATATAAATTTTGGAATATCTATACAGGGAATTTCTTTTTTTTTTTTTTGAGACAGAGTCTTGCTCTGTCACCCAGGCTGGAGTGCAGTGGAGCAATTGCAGCTCACTGCAACCTCCACTTTCTGGGTTCAAGCAATTCTCTGCCTCAGCCTCCCGAGTGACTGGTATTACAGGCGCCCGCCACCATGCCTGGCTAATTTTTGTATTTTTAGTAGAGACGGGGTTTCACCACCTTGGCCAGGCTGGTCTTGAACTCCTGACCTCGTGATCCACCCATGTCGGCCTCCCAAAGTGCTGGGATTACAGGTGTGAGCCACTGCGCCTGGCCCTACACAGGGTTACAGAGTTATGGAGTAACAAGGATGAATGAACTAGAGATAAATGCAGTAACTTGGAAGAATGTTCTACTACTAATTTGGAAGAATGCAGTAACTTGAAAAATGCAGTAAGTTGGAGTAATATTGGAAGAATGTTACAGAGAGGTGAAAGAAACAAGATAAAAAATACATACAATTCACAATAGCAAAGACTTGGAATCAACCCAAATGTCCATCTGTGACAGACTGGATTAAGAAAATGTGGCACATATACACCATGGAATACTATGCAGCCATAAAAAAGGATGAGTTTGCGTCCTTTGTAGGGACATGGATGCAGCTGGAAACCATCATTCTTAGCAAACTATCACAAGAAGAGAAAACCAAACACCGCATGTTCTCACTCATAGGTGGGAACTGAACAATGAGATCACTTGGACTCA
>NW_016811745.1:79692-94402 GCF_001698545.2 Rhinopithecus bieti
GATCAAGTTCAAGAACAGGAAAAACTTGAAACTTATATGTTTTAGGAATATATAAATAGGTAGTAAAACTAAAGAAAAATCAGAACTATGATTACCTCTAAGTTACTCAGAGGAGCATATGCTTGGGAGAAGGGGCTTTCGGGATACTGGCTATATTCACATGGGTGATGTTTCCATAGATACTCATTTAATAATGTGTCATAATGCATATTTGCAATTTGTAATTTTCTGTATGTTATGGCTCACAATTTTTTAAAAAGGATTAAAAAAGAATTAGTTATATGCACTGTGGATTTTCCTCGAAAGAGTATTTTCTGTTTTATGACTGGAAAGACTGTTTTCTTAACATACAGCTCTAAAATAAAGAAAAAGAATGAACCCAATGGGCTTAACCTGATTAGGGGAATAGCAGTTTATTTTAAAGTCAACATAGCTGTCTACAACCAATTAGACAATCCTCTAACCCCTAGAGTAATTAATATAGATTGTATCCTCAACATTATGAGAATGAGAAGAAAATGTGACTGAGAAAATATGTTTTAACTTAATAATAATAAGAAAGAAAACAAAGTGAAATCTTTTCACCTATTTGTGTAACCATATGAGCTTGTCATACAACATACCTTGGCTTGATTTCTCATTCTCTTGTTCTCTTTTCAGAGTAATTTTCCTGCCATTCATTTGTGCATGCAGTGCCTGAATTTCAGATAACAAACTCCTTCTATCTGCTTTCTGCAGGTATTCCATAGCTGCTTGAGATTCAACACCCTGTAACAAAGGAAGGTAAAAATCAAGTGAAGAGAGATGTAAAGGCAATACAATTAACAACCAAGAAATCTGAAGAAGAATGAATGGAACACACATACTAAAATTTTCTTTTAAAAAATTTTCTTATTTTCCTTTCCAAAATGTATGAGGATATGCTGCAGACAAATGCTCCTTTACCTCTAAATACCAGAGTGTATTTCCTTAAAACAAGAACATTCTTTACATACATAACCGAAATTAGCAAAAGCAGAATTAACATGACTACAATACTATTATGTGATGTATAGAGCCCATTCAAATTTTGTGAAATGTGCTTCACAGTAAAAAGAAAAAAAGTGATATTCCTAAGTCTGTCTTTGTCTTTCATGACTTTGAATTTTTGAAGACTACAGGCTATTTTGTTGTACGTTCCTCAATTTTAAAACACTTTTTATTTTGATTAATTTAAGCTAAAGTTCCCATGTATCTGTTAGCCAGCTTTTCCCAGTGATACCATCTTGCATTACCATAGTATATTATCAAAACCAGGAAAATGGTATTAGTACAATACTAAACTATAGGGCTTATTCAGATTTCATTAGTGTTCACATGTAGTCATTAATTTTCCTGGTGTGTAATTCTACAAAATTTGATCACATGTACAGACAGGTTCGTGTAACCACCACTACCATCAGGATACCAACTGTTTTATCACCACAAAGAAACCCCTCTATAGTCATACTCTCTCCCTAACCCTAACCCCTGTCAACCACTGATCTTTTCTCTATTACTATAATTTTGTCATTTTAAGAGCATTATATAGCATACAAGTGGTTGCAGGCATAAATAGTTTGTTTCTTTTTAATTGCTGAGTAATATTTCATTGTATGGATGTACCACAGTTTGTCCATCCATTCTTCTGTCAAAGGACATTTAGGACGTTTCCAGTTTTTGGCTATTGCCCTCCCATTTTACAATCCTACCAGCAATGTATGAGACAGTTTCTTTTCTTCCTCACCAGTACTTGGTGTCACTATTTTTTATTTTGATAGATGTAGTGTTCTCAATTTGTTTTGGTCTGATATTTCCCCAAGAGTGGACTATGAATATTAATTTGACAAAAATACTGTAAAAGTGGCACTGGGCCCTTCATATTAGGAAGTGTATGATGTCTATTCCATTACTGGTAATAGTAATTCTGATCACTTGGTTAAGGTGGTATCTGCAAGGTTTCTCCACTGCAAAGTTACTGGTTTTCCCTGGTAATTAAAGAATATTTTCTGGGGATTTACTTTGAGATTATGTAAATACAGTTTCTTATCAAACCTTTTCACAATAATTTTAGCACCCATTGCAAACTATTACTTGAATAGTGTTTAATAAAGGGTGATTTAATAATATAGTGTTTAATAAAGGGTAATTTCCTTTCATTGTTCCTTCTACATTTACTAGCTGTCATTCCATGGTAATACTATTTATTTATTTATATATTTATTTATTTATATCAGTATGGTCTCATGAGTTCTTATTTCACTCTTTGGCTTATAATTTGTCACTATCATTTAGTATAATGTTTAAATTTTTCTAGAATTTGGCCAGTTGGAGCTCCTTCAAGCTGGCTTCTGTGACCTTTCGACATGTTCCCTTTATTCTTTGAACAATTCCTTACTTGCCAGTAAAACAAGATGTTCCAGGCTCACCTTGTACTTTCCCTGATCCATCCCTAAAATCATCAGTTCTGCAGGAAGTCCTAGTTCTTTTCAGTGGAGAATATATTAAAAAACAAGATCTGGGTGTTAAGTATTATAGTAGATTTTTAACTAGTGATTTGATTCTGTTACTAGTAATAGGTCTTTGGAGGTTTTCTATTTCTTAAGGAAAGTTTTCATAAGTTATTTTTTTTTTTTTAGAAAATCTGTCCATTTCACCCAAGTGTTTGTTTATTCTCATAAAATTATTCATAATATTCTATCATTTTTATATCTCAAGTATATCTTTAGTTCATTCCTAACTTTAAAAATGTGTGGTTTATCATTTTGCATAACCAATTCTTCAGAAAAGTTCAAATGTCCAACTTTTAACATTTTATCTTATTGTAACAGTCTATCTATTGACGTCTTTTTCTTCATTAAAGGGAATCCTCATTATTCTGATTCCATATTTGCATATTTGCCTTCTCACTAAAATTTATTTGTAACTCCCAAATCCATTGTTGTGTGGCTTTCATGGTCTTTCACGGAAATGCATAGAGCAGCAGAAAATTTAAATGGTCCAATGTGGATGTCCCCAGCTAACGTCAAATGTCCTTTTTACAGAGTATTTAGTGATGTTTCAAATTTTGTGCTTTTATTTGTGATTTCACTGTTTAGAATGGCCCCCAAAAGTAGTGCTGAAGTGCTTTATGGTGTTCCTAAGTACGAGAAGGCTGTGATGTGCCTTAAGGAGAAAATATGTGTGTCAGAAAAGTTTTTTTCAGGCACGAGTTATAGTGCTGTTGGTGGTGTTCAAGGTTAATCAATCAATAATATATAGTAAATAAGGTGTCTTAAAATAGAATCACATATAGACAAAGTTATGTACTGATTGATGAAAATGTTGTGACCAAAGGCTTACAGGAACCTAACCTTGTATTTCCCTTAGAAGCAACGACTGCTCAATGTTCAGAGCAACTTTATAGAACATAACCAGTGCAAATAATGAGAATTTACTCTCTCAAATTAGTTTGGGATTATTTTGTTGCTCTTTTTCTAATTTCCTAGGTTAGAAAATCAGCTCATTAACTTTCAGTCTTTCTTACTTTCTAATATGTTAAAACAGTTACAATAATTTTTTAAAAAACATTCATAGTGGATCCTATTAAAATCTTAACCTTCATACTTAAATTAAGACTCTAAAATTAATAGTCATTTCCTTATTTCTATTAAAGTGTTGTTTAAAATGAAGTTTCATTATACCTGTTCTTGTATTCTCTGTTCCAAACAGTTTAGTAAGCCAACTGCATCTGTAGTACCTAGAGCTGTCAGCTCCGTCCGAAATGCCGCTAGTAAAACACTACGCTCTTCTAAGAAAACTTGTTGAAGGGCAAGCAGTAGTTCACCTCGCCAGTCTGAGAAGCTCTCATGAGATTGAGAACTATCATAAACCTAGCAAAGTACATATAACCAAAGTTAGTTTTCAAATAAGCATGTTTTAAAACATTCTAAAATATTAATCTACAAAGAAAAATAATTAAAAGTCTAGGAGCATGTGTACTTCTTTTCTTTTTTTTTCTTTTTGAGACAGAGTCTCACTCTGTTGCTCAGGCTGGAGTACAGTGGCACGATCTCAGCTCACTGCAACCTCCACCTCCCAGATTCAAGTGATTCTCCTGCCTCAGTCTCCTGAGTAGCTGGGATTACAGGCACCCACCACCACGCCTGGCTAATTTTTGTATTTTCAGTAGAGACGGGTTTCAACACGTTAGCCAGGCTGGTCTTGAACTCCTGACCTCAAGTGATCCGCCCACCTCGGCCTCCCAAAGTGCTGGGATTACAGGCGTGAGGCACTGTCCCTGGCAGAGTTTCAAGTGTGAAAATATATATAGTTATTCATGCAAAAATATGTATAAAAGATAATTTATACTGTATTATTATTGTTCAAATAATACATAAAACGATTTAGATGTGTAGTATTCTTTGGGTACCTCAGCTTCTCTTTGCAGTTGCATTTTGGTAATTAAATCCTTTAGAGATGAGATTGTACTGAGGTAAGCTTTTCTCTCTTCTAGCCAAGATTCTGAAATCTGCTGAATAGAACGGTCCTCTCCATCACTATAGGGAGACTCAGTGAGAGAAAGCACCTGCATGCCTTCATTATGGACAGCTCTCAGTAATCCCTAGAAACCAAAACCCAAAAGCCAGAATTATGACAACTTCGTCACAGACTGAAAAATTAGACATACAAAGAGAAATAAATTTTAAGCAAGATAGCTTGCAGAGAGAAAACTCCAGCTCAACATTACTCAATGCCTTCTTCCTGTGGAGAGGTAAACCACCTCCAGCAGATGGCCTATGACTTTCCATAGCTCTCATCTCTAAGTTCCTTCTGTTTGGCTAATGTACTCTTCCTAGGTTTACTGATAAGCTACTGATTTGACCAAAATAAATACATGGGATATAAATTCTACTCTTTATGACTACTTTAAAAATTCTGGCAAACAAAAACATCAGGAATAAGAATTATTAAGAAAAAAGTCTTCATACATATCATCATTAAATCTCTTACTTTATTATCTGTGAAATATGGAAATAAAATAGATGTCTTAGGTTCCTTCTAGCTATGCCATTCTCTCTTCAGAAACGATCCCACCACATAACTTCTAATGAAGTGCTATGTTCAACATAGAAACAACACTGACTGAGTTAATAAAAGGTATCTATCTTTTAGTACCTTTATTTTCTTTGGAAAGGAATCTGTTGCACTTTCACTTTCTTCTCCTCGGCCTTCTGATGCTGTGTCAAATCCTTGACTGTGTGTAAGGATTCCCTGACCCCAGTCTGATCCAGAATCTAAAATAAAGAAAATCATTTGCTGTTAAAAAAAAAAACAACCCCCAGTCCCCAAAAAACCAATACTTCTTAAACAAATACTACAAACATTACAGATATTTATAAAACTTACCACTGGAGCATATTTCTCTAGTCTGGTAAGCATCAGAACGTGTTAATTCAGGAATTGCGGATCCCTAATTAGAGAAAACAAAAAAAATACATATATTGTGTGCTTTGATAAAAATAGAATACACTGAATTATTGTGCTGGTTTCTCATGCTGTAATCAAATCTGTCACACCTTTCATAATAAATGAAACTATTCACGGTTTTTTAAAACAAGTCTGTTTCTTCATGAATATTACCATAAGAAGAGATATTCATGAATTAAGGAATGATAACATGTTCCAAATCCATAAAGGAATATCATATATTATTTAACTCTACACAATGGAAAGATTTAAAAAATTTTAAAACTAAAACCTCTTTAAATTTAAAAAAGTTCAAAACTATTAAAACTGTGATAGTATTGTAAGGAAGAGACTGCCCTAAGTTTTCTCATTTTCTTTTAAAAGCACACAATGTTGGAACCAACCCAAATGCCCATCAGTGATAAACTAGATAAAGAAAATGTAGCACATATACACCATGGAATACTATGCAGCCATAAAAAAGGATGATGAGTTCATGTAATTTGCAGGGACATGGATGAAGCTGGAAACCATCATTCTCAGCAGACTAACACAAGAACAGAAAACCAAACACCACATGTTCTTACTCATAAGTGGGAGTTAAACAATGAGAACACGTGGACACAGGGAGGGGAACATCACACACCAGGGCCTGTTGGNTGCTGGTTTCTCATGCTGTAATCAAATCTGTCACACCTTTCATAATAAATGAAACTATTCACGGTTTTTTAAAACAAGTCTGTTTCTTCATGAATATTACCATAAGAAGAGATATTCATGAATTAAGGAATGATAACATGTTCCAAATCCATAAAGGAATATCATATATTATTTAACTCTACACAATGGAAAGATTTAAAAAATTTTAAAACTAAAACCTCTTTAAATTTAAAAAAGTTCAAAACTATTAAAACTGTGATAGTATTGTAAGGAAGAGACTGCCCTAAGTTTTCTCATTTTCTTTTAAAAGCACACAATGTTGGAACCAACCCAAATGCCCATCAGTGATAAACTAGATAAAGAAAATGTAGCACATATACACCATGGAATACTATGCAGCCATAAAAAAGGATGATGAGTTCATGTAATTTGCAGGGACATGGATGAAGCTGGAAACCATCATTCTCAGCAGACTAACACAAGAACAGAAAACCAAACACCACATGTTCTTACTCATAAGTGGGAGTTAAACAATGAGAACACGTGGACACAGGGAGGGGAACATCACACACCAGGGCCTGTTGGGGCATGGGGGCTAGGGGAGGGATAGCATTAGGAGAAATACTTAATGTAGATGATGGGTTGACGGGTGCAGCAAACCACCATGGCACGTGTATACCTATGTAACAAACCTGCACATCCTGCACGTGTTATCTCAGAACTTAAAAGTATAATAAAAGAAAAATAAATAAATAAAAATTTAAAAAAAGGAATACTGTACTAGGAGTTAAAACCTTGCCTTGATAATACACCTACTTAGAAAGATCAAGTGCCTTAATGAGTTGCATTTTGGTTTGTCATCTACAAAATGAATTAATTTAAATGATTTTTTTTTTTTAAAAAAGCACACAATGTTGAAGAACACATATTATAGAAACCAAATACCTCTTTACTTCTCAGACGCTGTATCACTGCCTTCAAGGTACCACATTCCTCTTTCAGTAACTGAACAGCAACATAGTGTTCCCTCTTTAAGGTTTCAGTTTCTGAAATATGTCTGGATTCCATGTCCAAAATTTCAGCAGCATGTAGTTCTTGCATCTTCTCAATTTTTTCAGTAAACTGACTGATTATTTCAGTAACTTCTTCTGAGGAACATTCACTCTGTAAATCAATTTGTATTCCTGCATTTTTAACAAGAATTTGTGGAGTCTGATTGCTGCTATTGACCTTCAGAGTCCCATCTGTCTGGGATGCAATGCTTTTACTCAGTATTACAGGAAGTGGCTCGAACATGCAGGCCTTTTTGTTTTCTTGTACTGCAGTCTTATCTTCTTTTTCTAAAATGGACAATTTCTCTTTTGCCTCTGCGAGGTGATCCCTAACCTGGCTTAAGTCTTTCTGAAGAGATGCCATATTTGTTTCTTTTATCTAAAACGTAATGAATAGAACAGTAGGGCATTCAGTTCAAATCTTTCCATATTAAATGTAGAATTTAAAGGGGGTGGGAGGAATGTAATTCATGATTATATGTTCATTTTCCTCAGAGTAGTAGGAAAAACATTTTAGAAACACTCATAGTTTACATATATATATTTGTATGTATGTATGGTCATAGATTACTATAGAAGTGAAATAATTTTATCAGCTTCTACTTTTGATTCTCATGGGATACACAGTTCTCTTTAACAACTTTCTACTCCTTCATTAACAGAATGGAAATAAAAAGTATCCTCCTAACAAAGATTTCCAGGAAAACCAAGCAAGAAGATGTTGGTAAAGAAATTTACAACAATGAAAGTCTTCATCAAATCCACAAAATACTTTTTATCTAGCTTTTAAGTTATGGAGCTTGATTTGCTACAGAAGAGTATATACTTTGAAATGCAATTAAGATAGGTAGAAATGAGTGAATTAGGAGGTATGTTACTTATCTTACCAAAAGCTCTCCTTGAAGTTTTTCAGTCTTTTCTTTATAACCGGTAAGTTCTGCTTTAGTAGCCACCGATTCAGCTCTAAGAGCCTCGAGTTCATTAAAAAATCCACTTTCCTCATTGCTATGAAATAGCTCAGTAGTTGTCTGAATGACAGCAGAAAACATAAGAAACACATACTTTTAAAAAAATACAGCTACATTCAAGGCACTTATACATTCTAATAAAACTACCCAAGGAATGACTGCCTACAGATACAAGGAGTTGCAACAAATCAATGCTCTTTCCAAAACAGAGAAGCTTTTCAGAACCATCATCTTATATTCTTGAGATAATGATTTTCTTCTTAAGAAAAGAATGATTTTCTGGGAATAAAAGGCAAATAATGTCATTCATATACATCCTAAAATTTATAAATTATTAGTGAAAATATTCTTTATTACCATTCAAAAAGTTCTTCATATTTATAGCACTTTCGTCAAAAGAAACCAAGTGTAACTAAGATATTTCTTAGAACTCATACATGGAAAGTATTACTATTTTAGGCCAGGCATGATGGCTCATGTTTGTAATCCCAGCACTTTGAGAGGCTGAGACAGGTAGATCACTTGAGGTCAGGAGTTCGAGGCCAGTCTACTGGCCTCAACATGGCAAAACCGTCTCTACAAAAAATACAAAAATTAGCCAGGTGTGGTAGTGCATGCCTGTAGTCCCAGCTGCTCAGGAGGGAGAGGTTGCAGTGAGTCAAGACCGTGCCACTACACTTCAGCCTGGGCAACAGAGTAAGACTCTGTCTCCAAAAAAAAAGAAAGAGAAAGTTGTATTACTATTTTAATTATTTATAACTTAGAGTAACTTAGTTCCAATGAAGGAGGAAAAAGCCAGGTAATTATTATTCTTTGCAAAATATATTATATAATTAAATAACTGTGATTTATCAGTTAATCTCCTGGTGTTTAGAGAAGACTGAAGTTCTGCTACTCAAAGTTATAAATTTATAAGGTAAGAATTTGGAGGGAAAAAAAGCTCTTGTCCTATCTGTCACAGAGAACTACGATTTCAGATCTTCACATAAGTAAACTTACAGAGGTCAACTATGCATTTTTACTTAAAACAGATGAAATCTATTATCAGGTATAAAATTTGTAAAAGTTGGCCGGGTGTGGTGGCTAACACCTGTAATCCTAGCACTTTGGGAGGCTGAGGCAGGCGGATCAGTTGAGGCCAGGAATTTGAGACCAACCTGGCTAACATGCAGAAACTTTGTCTCTACTAAAAAAAAAAAAAAAAAAAAAAAAAAAATTTAGCCTGGTGTGGTGTGGCATGTCTGTAATCTCAGCCGCGCCTGGGAGGCTGAGGCAGGAGAATCGCTGGAAACCCAGGAGGTAGAGGCTGCAGTGAGCTGACGTCACACCACTGCACTCCAGCCTGGGCAACAGAGCGAGACTCTGTCTCAAGAAAAAAAAAAAAATTGTAAAATATGTCACCCACACATTAATTCAGTAGATGTTATTAAATAATAGATTTTTTTCTGTAAAGTCTGCATTCTTTGTCAATCCTAATATATTTTCATACTTATTATTACTTAAAAGGAATGATAACATAAGATGCATATTAGAAGGAAATTAAGAAAAAAATCCCCACAAGTCCTAGAGGACATTTGCTAAAGTTAATGTTTCTTAGTTTCTTCTGACTGCTCCATTTAATGATGATGTTCATGAAATAAACATCACATTTGAAGACTACAAAATACAGTCTGTATCCATTATTTTAGTGATAATAATATGACTACACAATGTTAAGTTAAATTTGGCTTGAGGCTGTCTCTGTATCTTGAGTTCTATGTAAGGAATTGCAACCTAACTTAGGAGTACGTAAGCAAACGGAAAACATTATCTTAGGAGTATAATAAACAGCTACTTTTAGCTAATGACAAGCAGTCAACTGAGCAGACTGGGTCCAAATAAGGCAAACACCTAGCTGTAACTAATCAAGCTATTTCTGTACTTTATTTGGTAGTTCTGTCTATAAATATTCACTGGCCACTGCTGCACAGAAGAGATTCGTGAAACTCCTCTGGTTCTGAGTGCTACCCAATTCATGAATCCTTTTTTGTTCAAATAAACTCTTGTAAATTTAGTTTGTCTAGTTTTCTTTTCTTTTTTTTTGAGATGGAGTCTTGCTCTGTTGCCCAGGCTGGAGTGCAGTGGCACGATCTTGGCTCACTGCAAGCTCTGCCTCCCGGGTTCACGCCATTCTCCTGCCTCAGCCTCCCGAGTAACTGGGACTACAGGCGCCCATCACCACACCTGGCTAATTTTTTGTATTTTTAGTAGAGATGGGGTTTCACCGTGTTAGTCAGGATGGTCTTGATCTCCTGACCTTGTGATCCACCCACCTCTGCCTCCCAAAGTGCTGGGATTACAGGCGTGAGCCACCGCACCCAGCCTAGTTTTTCTTTTAACAAGAGTGTATTTTTTATAAGTGGTATATTTTTATAAAAATCCTTTTGTATAAATTGCTAGATGTACACAGAACACCATATTTAGTAAATTAGCAATTAACTTAGGAGTATTTAAGTGAAAATAATCAAATACAAAACTAACCGTGAGAACTTCAAAATCTTGAGGGCTTCTTCTCCTTTCTTTCCCTCCCTGTTTTTTCTCATTGCCCTCCAATAGCTTCTGTAGTTCTAGCAGCTTCTTTTCTTTTTCTAAAACATTTTTTTCTGCAATTTCTACTTGTTCTTTTCCTAAAATCAAACTAGTATGCATTTCAACAAGCTGGCTTTCTAATTCTGATATTCTCAAGGTTAATGCTGATATATTTGACCCTGACTCATCTTCTCTTAGTTGATTTAAATTCTGAATATTTGTTCTTTCAGGTTCTGATGAAATTGTTTGATTATCTTGACAGAACTTTGCATATTC
Source organism: Rhinopithecus bieti (assembly GCF_001698545.2). Taxonomy (NCBI): domain Eukaryota; kingdom Metazoa; phylum Chordata; class Mammalia; order Primates; family Cercopithecidae; genus Rhinopithecus; species Rhinopithecus bieti. The sequence goes on from NW_016811745.1 coordinate 90,683, forward strand.
CTGAACTGCCTCAAGTTGGATTTGACTCACAAGAGCAGCAGCCACTTTTTCTTCAAGTATTTTCTGTAGATTTACAATCTTCTTCTGAAGCATTTCTATTTCAGACTGGCCTTGTTCTTGCATGTCTTTTATTTGTTTATAACACTGGGTAAGTTCTAAGTCCTTTGCACTAACAGTGCTCTCAAGTTGTAGCAACCTTGTTTCCAAATTAATTATGGAACCTTTGCCATTTTCTTCAAAAGATTTGAGGTATGTCTGATTTTCTAAGGATTTAAGAGCATCCTCTGTAAGGACTACTTCCAGTTCAGGTTTGTCTTTGCTCAGATCATCTATGGCCCTGTTAACACTTTTCTCTGGTATACTTTCAATCTTTTCCATACTTTCACGTTCTCTCTTTAAGCTGAATAATTCCTGTGTTAGCTGATACATTTTAAAATTGGTTTCTTTAAGTATATTTTTCGTGAAGGTCATTTCTTCATTAGTGGTTTCTACTTGCTGTTCCAAGGCCAGCTTTTCAGCTATAACCATATCCAATTGATGTTTTAAACTGTCTGCTTCTTCTGGGAGGGAATGAGCATCCACTAGTGTCTTCTGTCCAATATTTGCCAATTCCTGTTGAAGTTTTTCAATCACTTCATTGAGCTGCTCTATTTCTTCTTCTCTATTTCTCTTCACACATTCTTGATCACTCATCAAACATTCTATTTGGGTTTCAAGATCCCTTATCAGTTCATTTTTTTCTTCAATAACCTATTAATTAATGAAAAAGGTAACATACATAATATATATGTATTTATATTTTGAAAATTTTACTTTATTTTAGGGCAGTACCTCAAAGAGATGATCACACACAAAAATAATATACTACTTCTCAGACATACTACCTTAATTTCATTATAGACCAATATCTCCCCCATCATATCAAACAAGGCCCAGAAAGTTCTGTTAAGTATAATGTAATAAAAGCTTTTAGTTGCTGATTCCCTATTAGGAAATGGAAAAGGATGAAGTAAGGAAATAAAGTCTACAACCGATGGGACCAAAGGTAATTACCTTACTTAACTCATATTAAATATTAGAATTTATAACAGATTTGGTTAGAATAATATGATAAAATCTAAGTCACAGAGCCTTTCTGAAAAACATTAAAATCTTATGACAATATTAGGAGGGGAGAAAAATACATATAAATTATTAAGCCAATGTGTCTTTGCTTTTCTTTTTTTTTTTCTTTTTGAGACAGGGTCTCACTCTGTCACCCAGGCTGGTGTGCAGTGGCATGATCATGGCTCACGGCAGCTGCGACTACAGGTGGTATGCCACCATGTCCAGTTAATTTTCATATTTTTTGTAGAGGCAAAGTTTCACCATGTTGCCCAGGCTGGTCTTGAACTTCTGGGCCCAAGCAATCCGCCCACCTAGGCTTCCTAAAGTATAAAGATTACAGGTGTGAGCCACTGTGCCTGGCCACCAATGTATCTTAATAAATTAAAATTAATGAATCAAAAGAGAAGTGGGCCAGGTGGCTCATGCCTGCAATCCCAGCACTTTGGGAGGCTGAGGTAGGTGGATCACCTGACATCAGGAGTTAGAGACCAGCCTGGTCAACATGGTGAAACCCCATCTCTATTAAAAATACAAAAATTAGCCAGGTGGGGTGGTGGGTGCCTGTAATCCCAGCTACTCAGGAGGCTGAGGCAGGAGAATTGCTTGAACCTAGGAGGCGGAGGTTGTAGTGAGTCGAGGTTGTGCCACTGGACTTCAGCCTAGGCGACAGAGTGAGACTCCATCTCAAAATAAATGAAATAGAATAAAATAAAATTGGTTTGTTTTTTAAATTCAATGGGGAGCAACATTATAACCATTTAGCCCTTTAAAACTCTGGCTCATATTAATTTCATAATCAATTTTAAATGAGTATACCTTGTTATCTGTCGTAATTTTAAGTTGCTGCTGGAGTTTCATAATTTGTTCATTTAATTGGTCAATTTCTACCTCTTTTTCCTGTATTATTTGGGCAAATTTCCCAAATAGTACATGTTGGTCTTGAGTAGACACAGCATCAGATTCCTTTATGGCAAGTCCCAGTTTCTCCATGTCATCCTAGGAACAAAAAAAATTATCACAGTTGGAATAATCATTACATAGCATTTTCAGACCATAATTACAAAAGAAAACAGAGCCTATAATGTACAAATGAATACAATCAGAGATACCATATGGTTATTGTAAATCAATATTCTTAAACTATTTTGATAAATAATCCCAAAATTTTCATTTATGATGAATTCAAATGTTCAGGTTGGGCTGAAAATAAGTTCTATGCAAATGTGTCTGCCTGTTAATGTCCCTCTGTTGAGTATTATTTAACAGCTGGATTTACCGAATGCTTAATAAAGCAATATAGGGACCAGGTGTGGTGGCTCACGCCTGTAATCCCAGAACTTTGGGAGGCCAAGGCAGGCAGATCATGAGGTCAGGAGATCGAGAGCGTCCTGGCTAACACGGAGAAACCTCATCTCTACTGAAAATACAAAAATTAGCCAGGCATGGTGGCACACGCCTGTAGTTCCAGTTACTCGGGAGGCTGAGGCAGGAGAATTGCTTGAACCTGGGAGGCAGAGCTTGCAGTGAGCCGAGATCACACCATTGCACTCCAGCCTGGGTGACAGAGTGAGACTCAGTCTCAAAAAAAAAAAAAAAAAATAATAATAATAAAGCAATATAGGACTGAAACTATGACTTATTTACAGATAAAAGTTTTTCTAAACTAATTACCTTAAATAATTTGTTTTCTTGTTCAAGTTCTTGTAGGCGGGTAGTAGATTCCTTTTTCTGTATTTCTAATTGCATATGTAATTGTTGAACTTCTTCATTCTTATTTTCCAGTTCTTCTCTAAACTGTTCTAATTGCTCTTCTAAGTTTGTAATCTTTAATATCAAAATTATCAAAAGAGAAAAGATGTTTATACAAATGTTTATCAAGATAAAATGAAGAGTGTTATATTTGCTTTACAAAGTATGCATGCTTAAAACATGAATCATAAGAATAAAAGAATGTGGTTTTTCTAAGCCAGGTATAACCTGTGTTACCTGTGTGGTTCCTAGACATGCTCAAACTGGCCACCCTTAAACTATCCTATGCAAAGCAGAGAGGAAACCTTCTGAGAAAGGATAAAAGGAGCCATTTCCTACCTAAGTATCTTCTCCTGAAGCACAAAGGAGTCATAGGAGGAAGGGAAAGAATCCACATATTAAATCTTAGTTTATGTTACATTTATTTGCTATCAAAAGGCCTAGAAAACCTGTAGAATTGTTTTGTTAGCCACCGTATAAGACTAACTGAATTTAGTCCAAAAATATCTAATTAACTCACTAAAAGGCCTGGCTGCCATGTGGCTTGTTAAGCAGAAGGAAGCCAAGATAGAAACTAAGACCAAGAGATCCTTAGGTCTGATTTACAAAAACCTTAGAGAAAATGAATTACACAATTCAGGAGAAAATTAGATAGCTCCTATAGGTAGGACAACAGAAATTTATTTAATCATTTTGAGGATGGATTATCAATAATGGTAAAGCAACTGCTTTTTGATGGTTAGAGACTGAAATGAATGATGATTATTAAGAATTAGTTATTTGTGGGGGAAAGAGAGATCAGACTGTTACTGTGTCTATGTAGAAAGAAGAAGACATAAGAAACTCCATTTTGTTCTGTACTAA
>NW_016811745.1:96876-141471 GCF_001698545.2 Rhinopithecus bieti
TCTGTTCATATCCTTTGTCCACTTTTTGATGGGGTTGTTTTTTTCTTGTAAATTTGTTTGAGTTCTTTGTAGATTCTGGATATTAGCCGTTTGTCAGATGGATAGATTGCAAAAATTCTCTCCCATTCGGTAGGCTGCCTGTTCATTCTGATGATAGTTTCTTTTGCTGTGCAGAAGCTCTTTCATTTAATTAGATCCCATTTGTCAATTTTGGCTTTTGTTGTCATTGCTTTTGGTTTTTAAGTCATGAAGTCTTTGCCCATGCCTATGTCTTGAATGGTATTGTCTAGGTTTTCTCCTAGGGTTTTTATGGTTTTAGGTCTTAGTCTTTAATCCGTCTGGAGTTAATTTTTGTATAAGACTTGTGTTTTAACAAGATCTCTGGATGATTCGCATGTGCATTGAAGTTTGAAATGCACTGGTCTAAAGCACTAACTTTCCTATTCTAAGTAGCTGAAGTTCAGGCATCATATCAGAGACTTCAAGTCCCCCAAATGACACTATGGGACATTCTTTCCTCTTATTCAGTCAGCCTCTAGTTTAGCACCAGGAGGCTCTCTTATTATTGAGCCTATAACCACCCACAACCAGAAGAATATTAAGATTTAAAAACAGAGGCTGGTAAATATTTGTTTTAATCTTGTTTATCTAATAATTGAAATTAATGTTTGGATTAATTTGCATCTATTTTTGTTTTCTTTTTTTTTTTTTGAGATGGAGTCTTGCTCTGTCACCCAGGCTGGAGTGCAGTGACAGGATCTTGGCTCAATGCAAGCTCCACCTCCCGGGTTCACACCATTCTCCTGCTTTGGCCTCCCGAGTAGCTGGGACTATAGGCGCCCGCCACCACGCCTGGCTTTGTTTGTTTGTATTTTTAGTAGAGATGGGCTTTCACTGTGTTAGCCAGGATGGTCTCGATCTCCTGACCTAGTAATCCACCCGCCTCAGCCTCGCAAAGTGCAGGGATTACAGACATGAGCCACCGCGCCTGGCCTGTTTTCTCTTTTAAAAAGTATTTTTATCTCTTTCAAATGTACATATGTCTCCTTAATTACACAGTAGATTCCTTGATGTCCAGTGCTGGTTTTACAACTGGATACTGGTGCTACACATACATTAAGAGCTCACTAAATGTTGAATGGCAGTCTAATACTTCTCACCAACAAGACAAAACAGGCCCCAATGCTTTGGCAGTATAGTATCACAAGGGCTTCAGACTCACAGAAACCTGAGAGGAACTCCTTTTCAACCACTTAAGGTGTGACCATGATCAAGTTATTTAACCTCTTTTAAGGCTCAGTTTACACATCTGTAAAACGGAGATAACAGAGCCTGTCCTGGGGAAGAGAGTAAGTATTAATGGTAAAAGGGCATTTAAAATACTTAGTACTGTCTAATTACAGAGGCCAACAAAATTAACTATTATTATTTATTACTGCTAACTGTAAGCTAGATCTCGTTAGCTCTACAGAGAGCTGAAACCTATTGAATGTATCTTTTTCTAAATCCTAATCCTTTCCCCATTTACTACCTCCTCCTATAATTCTAAAACTCCTTTCTTTTGCAGTTTTCTTCTCTTTTTATTCATCCTGCATTTCTAAATTTCTAATAGACTTAAAAAATGTTTTATACAAATTTAGGCTCTGAGAGTAAAGTATCTCAAATACGATGATACATAGGGACATCTTATTTTTATACTCCATCAGATATCTAAAAGCATTTGCCTAGTTTCTAGGGAAAAAATGCTTAAGAGGTTATTTTCAATAAAAGACATTTTAACTCTTATATTCCTGTCTCTCAGTCTCCAGTTACCGGCAGGTGAATGGGTTTTGATAAAGTACTTGTTACTGTTATTAGGGTCAGCTGTCAGTTTAACCTCTTACTCATTGACTGCTTCTCTCCTTATCTGTAAAAAACATTAGTCGGTTGACAGATGCCCTCTAAAGTTTCTCATAGTTTTGAACAACTATGATTCTAAGTAAAAGGTAGACAGTTATTAGATACTTAATTCAAGATAGCAGTGCTATGTTATATTCAAAAGATAATAAAAACATAAAATCAGTAAGGTTAATCAACTATCCACAGTCAACTATCATTGCTTTGGGTACAGTTTAGAAGGTCTGTCTTTTTAGGTAACATATAATTACTTTACTCAGTTTAAGGGAAATCTTTAAATGTTAACTCTTTGAAACACAGAAATAGTTACTTATAAACAAAAGTGCTCCCCACCTCCCACAGAAAAATCAAAAATCAAAATAAATAAGAGCCTCTCAGATAAACATTACTCAGTATTATGTGATAGTGAGAAAATAATCCTTCTTATGGAAATGATTTCAACTATAGTCACTTACATAGATGCCTTTTTTCTCCTCTAATCTACAAGTTTTCTGAGCTACAGTTTTAGCTGATATTGAAATCATTCTTATATTTTTCAAAGCAGCTTAAGTTCATAACTATTTGTTAAAATATAGTAAGTGTCCTGAGAATATTAGAGACAAAATGTAATTTAAAAAATTTTAAACCTTTTAAATGATAAGATATAGCTAGACAATGTAGAGTAGGATATGTTTTTAAAAAACTATTTGTAGACAAAGGCTTAAATAAGTTATACATTAGGAAGCTGAAGTTACCACTGTTCTGAAAGTAAAGTTTTAGTTTTTTGGAAGAAGGGGCAGAGAAACAAAGGAGAACTTTATATAATTGTTTTACTATTAAAGCAATTTACTATTACTCTTTTGTTTTAAGAACATATTCTGTATATTGTAAAATAGCACTATAATCTCCCGGGGCAATACAATACTAATTAAAAAAAACATACAGCAAAGCAGCAATAATTCAGTATCTATTCTATGGTTATGAGAAAACGGATATTGCCTTTTGTCCTAACACTAATATGTCTCTCCACCCTCTACACGCCTGCTAAGTTGGCCTTCTTCCTGTTCCTCCGAACTTCGTCCTGCTTCGAGGCCTTTACACTGGTTATTCCATCTGGAGCACTCTTCTTTCCCATCAGCTTACTCACATGTTTACTGCCTTGTTCAAGGTCAATTTTGGCACTGGGCTGACAAACAGCCTCGACTGTGGTTTTAGATCATAAACTCCATTCAGTTCAAATAATATTTTCAAGGTAACTGATTTAAAATAATTCAAACCACACTGTGTCATTTAAAAATAAACTCCTTACCTCTTTTTCCTTTCTGTCTATGGCATCTCGCTCAGCCTGCAGTTGTACTTCTAGGGACAATTCTGGTTTAGCTTCTATAGCTCCAAACTGTTTTCGGTCCTCTACCTTTAAATATGTAAAAATTTTCTCAAAATTTCATAAATTAAATCCTGATTATCCAGTTTTATTTTCCTTTTTTTTTTTTTTTTTGAGAAGCAGCAATCCTGTTTCTCCAATTAGAAGTAGAAAGTGTACTTCTAATTAGTGAATAATTAAAAAGTTGGTCAGGTACAGTGGCTCACGCCTGTAATCCTGGCACTTGGGAAGCTGAGGCAGGTGGATCACCTGAGGTTGGGAGTTTGAGGCCAGCCTGACCAAAATGGAGAAACCCCATCCCTACTAAAAATACAAAATCAGCTGGGTGTGGTGGCTCATGCCTGTAATCCCAGCAACTTGGGAGGCTGAGGCAGAGCAATCGCTTGAACCCTGGAGGCGGAGGTAGTGGTGAGCTGAGGTTGCACCATTACACTCCAGACTGGGCAACAAGGGTGAAACTATGTCTCAAAAAAACAAAACAACAACAACAACAAAAAACTCTTCCCTTCTCAGGACGAAGACATGCAAGCAACATTTGGAAATAAGAACAAACAGAAATGGTTATGATATCAACAGAGACATAAACATATTATGTAATAATACCTACAAGAAGTTGATAATTTAAGAGCATTCTTCATTAAAACACTTAATAAAGTTAGCCCAAATAAAATGCCACACCTTTTGAAAAGTATCTGCACTCACAAGTAGTGCCTGCTCCAGTTCTCTCACTCTGAACTCCAGTTTCTCTATTTCTTCATTCCTTTCCTGTATATCCCTTTGAAGCTGCTCTTTAGAGAGCAAAAGCTCACTGCATTTGTCTGTTTTTTCTTTCAGATGATTTGTTAACTGTTCAACCTGAAATATAAGAGGCAAAAAATTTAATTAAAAAAAATTTCAGCAAGCTAGTTAGTATACGTTGAGTTACCTCTCATTTTGGATATCTACAATCCAAAATGCCACAAAATCTGAAACTTTTTTGTTTGTCTGTTTAACAAATGGAGTCTTATTATGTTGCCCAGGCTGGAATGCAGTGGCTATTTACAGGCACGATCATCATGCACTACAGCCTCAAACTCCTGGGCTCAAGCAATCTTGCATCAGCCTCCTGAGTACCTGGGACTACAGATGCACACCAACAAGCCTAGGTCAAAATCTGAAACTTTTTGAGCACTGATATCATGCTCAAAGGAAATGCTCATTGGAGCATTTCACATTTCAAATTAGGCTGCTGAATAGGTAAGTATAATGCAAATATTACAAAATTCAAAATATCTGAAATCTGAAACACTTCTCTCAAGCATTTTAAAGAATATTCAATGCATATAAAACATATCTTCATTTCAAAATTTTTTTCCAAAAGCATTTTAAAATGTTATGCTAATTTCACTTTGTATAAAGATAGCAACTGTTGTCTTCAACAAAGGTGACATTTTACAAGTTGAAAAAATTAAGCAACGCTAGTAGATCACAAATAATATTGCTTTCAAGTAATCCTTTTAAAAAAGTTCTTTCTCTTAAGACTAAGACTTTCTCCACCTAGGAAGAGGGGAAAATGCATTTTCATAAGGCTGAATTATCTAATGGCACAACCACACTAAATCCTAAAAAAGATGACAAATTTGCAGAGTACTGATTTACTCTTGTATGAGATAAAATGACCTAAATAAATATTTTATGGACTATATTTTGAAAACAGTCATTGGGAAAGCTTTTTCAATCTATACATTCCGTCAGCCCAGGAAAGAGATAAGGATGAAGGGGAGTGAGAGGGATCTGCGCATCTTGAAGGTTTCCCTAAGTGTCTCTAGTCTTCGTTTCTCCTTTAACCAAAATAATGATGTGTGCCAAGACCTATTCCCTAAGAATAATAATGGAGATCCCTTCAAGTGAATGGTTCTGTGACAGAAGAATAAGGAAGGATTAGTAGTACTGTAAGGAAAGTGAGGAAGGAAAGCTTACTTTAAAAAAAGCAACATGTGATGGTAAGAAATAAAGTAATTCTACCTTTTCTTTTCAGTGAAATATTCTGAGGACATTATCTAAAAAACGACAGTTATTTCTCAGAACACTAAAAGAATGCAAGCTTAACTATAATTTCAGGTTCAAGGATGATAGCAACAAAGCCACTGATACGTGCAGTTGGTTTTAAAGAGAAAAAGAAAAAAAAGGAAAAAAAAGTTGCTGAGGAGAAACTTTAATAATAATAAATTGATTAAGATTTGGAGTAAGGTAAAAAAAAAAAAAGGCAACAATGTAGGTACAATAAAATGGTGCAACAGTTAGAAAAAAAAAATCAAACATGCACATCTTTGTTAGTTTCTTAAAAGTTTCAGGAGTGAAGCAGGCCAACCTTTCAAGTAAAAGAAAACGACATAATAGGAAATGACTACTTAAATATTCTTTGAACTACAATAAATGACTACTTTTTTTTTTTTTTTTTTGAGACGTAGTCTTGCTCTGTCTCCCAGGCTGGAGTGCAGTGGCTCCATCTCGGCTCACTGTAAGCTCCGCCTCCCGGGTTCACGCCATTCTCCTGCCTCAGCCTCCCGAGTAGCTGGGACTACAGGCGCCCACCACCGTGCCCGGCTTATTTTTTGTATTTTTTTAGGAGAGACAGGGTTTCACCGTGTTAGCCAGGATGGTCTCGATCTCCTGACCTTGTGATCCGCCCGCCTCGGCCTCCCAAAGTGCTGGGATTACAGGCGTGAGCCACCGCGCCCGGTCCCTAAATGACTACTTTTTAAAAGCCGAAAATATGTTTGTTAGAAATAGGGCAATAACTAGAAACTGTGGAGACTGATAACTTTTGTACTACTCTAGTAGATAACATTTTATTACAAGGAGTTTATAGGCACTCTGTACTTCTTTGGTTTTCTTTTAAGAGAAATGAAATCCACTAAACTGTTCAGAAATTACATTCGAAATAAAAATTGTTTTCAGAAATAATACTAAAGTGTTCACTATGTGCCGGCTCAACACTCCTAGGATGTGGGTGCTATTATGATCTCTATTTTAGAAATGAATTAACAGAGATTTCAGAGGTTAACTGACTTAGTTATTATTGTCATTACCTAGTAAATGGCAGAGCCATGATACAAACTGGGATTGCCTTACCCTAAACACAATGTCTTTATCACCATGACAAGCCATCTTTAGTATTCATACAGTGAATCCTCTCTCATTTATGTAGCATTCATTTGGTAAATGTGGAGTTTTGACTATGTTTCTATGAGGAAAATAGGTAGTTGGGGTGAAAAAGGAGAAGCAGGAGACTGGTTAAGAGGCTACCACAGTGATCCAGGCAAACAAATGACAACTGGGATTTAGGAAGATGAACAAAAGTGCAAAGAACAGAAAGATGTAGTGCAATCTGACCCATCAATGGGTTGGAAGTAGGGGTTGAGAAAAAGAGGGGAATCAAGGCTGATTCTAGTTCTCAGCAATGGGGCAGGTTAGAAGGAACAGAATTTACTGAGATGAAGAAGGAAAATGTTTTATGCTTGTCTTTCTCTGGTTGTGGCTAATCAGGAATCAAGACTCTCTTTTGGACATGTTAATTTTGAGACATCTAAGCAGAGACAGAGTAGGCACCGGATATCCAATTCTGGAGCTTAACAGAGATGTCACAGATGAAAATACAGACGTGGAGTCATTTATATATGACTGCCTGGGAAGAGGCTACAAATAGGAAATAAAAAGAGGCCCAAGTGTAAGTTTTGGGGCACTCCATCATTTATGTTGGGTAGGAAAAGGAGAAACAAAGACTAGAGGAGAGAGACGAGCGGAGTAGGTGTGTCACAGAAACCAAGAGAAGGAAGTATTTATGGCAGAAGGCTGCAATAAATGCCTCCGAATGGTTGAGTAGGATGGAGACAGAGTTGGATATTAGCTATAGCTGTCAGGCTCTGGGTCACCTTCACAAGAACAATTTAAATGGAGTAGAAGGTATAACCCTACTGAGAAACAAGGGTTGGATACTTCACTGGAGTGGACTAATAACATAATAGGAAATGGGAAAGTAAAGAGTGAACAGAGATAACTCTTTTGGTCACTTTTGTTAGGAATGGGAATAAAGAAATTGTAAAACAGAGTTTATTTAATTGGGAAAGACATAAGCAGATGGAAATGATTCCAAATTTCAATACCAACAATTTTTAGGGTTAATTACCTTCTCTTGCTTAAGTAATATTAAGTTTTCTGATTTTGAAGATTTACATACAACAGAAAGAATCCACTTTTAAGTTTTTAATGATATGCATCTTATTTTACACTTGATACAAATTACTGTAAAGTGGGCAATGTCAGTAAAGTTCTTACCTCTCTAGTTTGATGCTCACTGATAGGCTGGAATCGAGGAACAACCTTAAGTTGCTGTTCTAGTTTCTGTATTTCCTGTTGGAATACATCTCTCTCATGTTCTCTATCAATGGCTTGCTCCTAAAAGTTTAATAATAATAATAATAACAGTAGCTGAAGAAACAGTATTTAGTGAAGCTATTATTTCTTACTTCCCCTTTAGACACATGTTAGTTTTGTTTGAAGACAAAGGACTGATGGTTATGGAATATCCCAAACCACAAAAGTTTTAAAAGATAACATTTAATTTTAATTTTAATTAATTAATTTATTTTTTGAGACAGAGTCTCGCTCTGCCGCCCAGGCTGGAGTGCAGTGGTGCAAACTTGGCTCACTGAAAGCTCTGCCTCCCGGGTTCACGCCATTCTCCTGCCTCAGCCTCCCGATGGCGCCCGCCATCACGCCTGGCTACTTTTTTTTTGTATTTTTTAGTAGAGACGGGGTCTCACTGTGTTAGACAGGATGGTCTCGATCTCCTGACCTCATGATCCGCCTGCCTTGGCCTCCCAAAGTGCTGGGATTACAGATGTGAGCCACCGCACCCAGCCAACATTTTATTTTTTATATGCCATATAACCTATTTGGGCTCCTCAACAAAAATTCAAGTATTAATATCTAAATATTATTTGAAGTATATTTCTTTTTTTATTCAAGTAATATTAAATACAGGATGAAAAAATATTCACCTTAAAATGAATTTCCTTTTTTGGAACAAAGGAGGAATTCCACTGGTTAGTTTAGCCATTAAACAAAATAAATAAAACAAATTGTTTGGTAAGTCAGTTTCTTAAATCCTAATCTAGGTTTTATGCCTAAAGTTATAAAATGAGTAAGAATCTGATTCTCTGATCTATGAAGAGAATATCAGGTTTAAGTGAAATCTCAAAGGAAAAAAATGTGAAATTAGAGATTTAACATCTTTTTGGAAGAGAGTAATGGCAGCATGACCACTGTTCCAGGCCCATTTCCAACAGCCACACTGTTACCTGTGTGTATCTTTTACAGGTGAAGCAGTGGTGGCCCATTATCTCTTTGCCTATCTTACCCTGTGGTTAAATAAAAAACTAGAATAAGCTTCTGATCTGAATTTGGAAACGTAAACTAGTGTGGCTTATTCACAATTTTTATTATGTATAATTCAATACATAATAAAATGTACTGATTTTAATTCTGAGTGCCGTACAATAAAATTATTGGAGTCTTAAATTGGAATAGTACTTTTGATCAATTAGCAGAATCGACACCTAATAAAACAATGAAAAACTAATTCAACAGTCTTTTCATGATTTAAAATTCATAGCCTCGTATACTAGCAAATAACATTCTATTGAGAAAAATCAATATTCAACTTGAGAATACTTACATCTAAAAATTTTCTCATTTTTTCTAATTGCTTTTCCAATGCTTGGTTTTGCTGTCTTAAATCCATTAGTTCAGCATTTTTTTCTTGTTCCAGCTCTATAAACCTACTGACTTGTTCTTCCACATCTATTTCCAGAGCTTTCACTTGTTTTTGTAGGTCATCACGTACTTTTTCAGCTTGACATTGTACTTCTAGTTTTCCTTCATTAATTTTCTGTCTCCTGTAGTAATTCTGTACATTAATACAAAGTATACTGAATTAAATAATAATTAATGATGTTATGATAATGAAATCCTTGATAACTATGTCCAAATTTTACCTTCATGAAATAAAAGGCTGAGAATAATTTTAAATACACATGAAAGTAAATATTCTCTTATGAAAATATCAAAATTATATTAAAATACTTCTATATAAGTAAACAAGCTATTAATAAAATTATACAGAATTAACAAAATATGTCCTGTCACTAAAATAATATTTTGTGAAAACAACATAGCAAATGACCAAAAAAAATCTATTTTTACTATTGGGTAAAGAACAAAGTCCAATTAAATTCAAGCACAGAAAAAAACTCACTGCTTTCTTCACCTCAGGCAAAAAGCAATTCATTCCAAACCCATAAAGTCAATTTTATTTGCATACACAATAAACATGAAGATCAAACACTGTAAATCTTTAACCAAGGCAAGTCTAAGAGTTACAGAAATATAAATACAGCTATAATTGAAATTTCCTGTTAGTCTTACTCCTTATTAGATCCATATTCCTGAGTTGCTTTTGCATGGTCACATGTATGTGAATCAAGGAAAAACTGACATTTATGAGAGGCAGTATGGTGTAGTGCTTAAGAACAGACTGTAGGCTCAACCTAGCTCAGCAACTTATCTCCCATGTGACAATTACAATGATGTCCTTTAGTTTCCTTATATGTAAACTGAGAATATTATTATTACTGATTTCTTAGAGTTATTTTGGCATTAAATGAGTGAATATATGTAAAGAAGAGTGTCTGAGGTATGGTAAGCACTATGTGTTAGCTATTATTATTAATATAACAGTTTATATAGTAAAAATAAAACAATCTTCTAATGAAGAAAATGGAAAGAACATATCCCTAGGGTCTTTAAATTAACTGGTATGCCAACATTGTACTCAGGACTAGGAATCTCTAGAAAACAGCTTTCCTTTTAAAACAATACTAATATTAGATGTTAATACAAAAATAAATCAACCAGAAAGTCTCTTATTAAATTTTATTGATCTTTTGCTACCATCATCTTACATACTTCCTGATTTAGAAGGAACATTTTAAAAACTCAAAGATTGAAAGAGTTTAATATATTTATTAAATGTTTTCTTAAAAAAATCAAACTGGCTGGGTACGGTGGCTCACACCTGTAATCCCAGCACTTTGGGAGGCCGAGGTGGGCGGATCACCTGAGGCCAGAAGATCAAGACCAGCCTGGCCAACATGGTGAAACCCCGTCTCTACTAAAAGTACAAAAAATTAGCCAGGCGTGGTGGCTCCCACCTGTAGTCTCAGTTACTCAGGAGGCTGGGGTGGAAGTGAGCTGAGATCACACCACTGAACTCTAGCCTGGGCAACTGAGCAAGACTCCATCTCAAAAACAAACAAACAAAAAAAAATCAAAATGGTTTTAAGCTCTATGCAAAAACAGACATCATAAGATGATGGTCAATATGAATCTCAGACGTTAATTTCAATGAAAATTTGTACTTTTATCGTAAGAAAAGTTTTTTTGTTGTTAAAAACTGTAAGTATGAAACAACAGCAACACTGCAAAACTAGAGATGTTAGTTGGTTGAAAATCCAGAGGTCACCCACATTTTGGAGTTTCAAGTCTACCACCCAAACACTGCCCATGCAATTGTATACACACACCTGCTCCCGCTGCTGCATCGACTGCAGCATCTACTAGTCCTAGGAGAATAGAGAAAAACAACAAAAAAAGACACAACAAAAATATAATTTATATGTCTCCCACTTCCTAAAATGGGACAATGCACATGCACACACACGTATCAAAAGCAAGAGTTGAAGACACTGATTATCACTGGTAATATTTTGAGAAGTTCCAGTATTTCTTGAATATTTTGCATGACATATACTTTCCACATTAAAAATTCCAAACTAAACCTGTTTAATTAATTTGAGCAGCTGGAAGAAACTTAACTATATTACAAAAATGTATGCTGTATTTCTAAACTGATAAAATGAAATAAGTGAAAATTAAAGCATTTAAAAATCCAACTGCATGTGTAACATAAAAGAGGACATGGTAAACAGGATTTAAAGTTCCATCGTTACAAAGACTGACATTTACTGCTAAACAAACTTTCACTTCAAGATATTACTTAATTTCTTATTTAATGAAAAATGAAAGGTTACTTATACATTTAAGTATTATTTGAATTCCTACTTAGATTAAACTAGATGTCAGCCTACCAGCCACTGACCTTTTAAATCTACTCTGCTTGCAAGTCAAAAATCCCCTCCACCTGCTCATTACTCGTGCCAGATCAGTGCTTTTAGATATTTAATCCAAGTATACATTTTTGCTGCCTCTCTGCTATTAGAACTAAACCTTATACAATTTAAAAAATATCCTGCCTCATTATTTGGAGCTTTCTCTTGAAGCAGAAGTCTGAGGATAAATGAAGAACTATCTTTTCCTGTTAACATCTGCCTAAGGAAAAAGAAAAAGACAAAGAGAAAAAAAAACAAACCGAATTCCACATGATTGGCTAATGAGACATTTATCTATAAGGTAGATTTGCTTATAATTTTTCAAATCTCTCCATAAAATATATGAATAATGGCACTGAAAGAGGAAAAAAGCCACCTTAAGCCTTTGAAGAATATAAATAAAATCAGAGGAATGTTTCATACAAATTCTGAAAATACATACGTTGTTCAACTGGGCCTGCCTCTGCTTTCATAGCTTCTTTTTGTCTGGACAGTAATTCTCTTTCTTCTTGGATCTGCTGTTGCTCTGCCTCCAATTCTTGCAATCTGTTACTTGCACATAACAACTCCTGCTCAAGACGATCTATTATATCAGTTTTTTCCTGAATTTGCCTTTCAAAAAGAGTTTTTTCATCTGCATAGCCATCAATGACACCTATAAAATAAAATTAACAGAAAATAGAACTATTATTCATTTCAGATTCAACCACTAGGTTTTAATATAAACAACAAAAGGTGTACTGTTAGCAAAACTTTCCATCATTCCAACCTATTAAAAGTCTTGAATGAATTTGCTGCTCATCACAACAACTATCAACCTTTAATAGGGTATGGTCAATGCAGACATTTCCTTGTTTACCATTGTGCATAAACATGAAATTTCTCTGAATTTTCTAATACTTTGCCATACTAAAGTATCACATCACGTAGGTGTAACTCACTTTATTAAACAGATATAAACAATAAGTTTCTGAAAAGCTTAATACAAATTAGATGCTTGTGAACTGAATCACATTTTGAAAATTAGAAAGTTGGTATTTTAAGTAATTTTAGAAGGCCAATACCCATAACAGCAGAGAAGAATTAAAAAGAGCATAGGGCTTTAGAGATTCAAAGCCTGGAATCACCATTTAATGGTAATGGTGCCCTTTAACAATTTAATAACATCTTTTAGCTTCAGTTTCCTCATCTTTAAATTACAAAGGTTGTCTTAAGATGGTGTGATTATGGTAACAAGTCACCACCATCCTTTTTGGTATTTTCTGAAATTATTAATATTTTCTGTAAATCTATAAATTCTTTTATAATTAAATATATATATAGTTTTAAAATTGCTTGGAGGAACTTTGAAGATAAACCACAAGTACTTTTAATGGTCACTCTGAATTAGATTGATGGCTTCCAAACCTGGCTATGCATCAAAAGTCTCTATTTTAAGACTGAAATTTCTGTACCCTTAGTTGTCAATGGCAAATTGCTCACCCTCAGCCTTACTGAGCTCCACAGCTAGCTGTTCTCTGGCCCTGGACTCCTCATGAAGGCGCTCTCGAAGTTCCTCTTGGCACTTAAGGGACTCTGTTGCTTCTTGTTTCTGTCTAAATGACTCACGCATCAACTCTGTCTGTGTAACTTTCGCATGTTCAAGCTAAACAAAGAGGGAAACAATACATAAAAGAAAATAAAGTGTGGAAATACTAGTTTCGTTCCCCATTAAAGCTGGAAAAAAGGGGGATTTTAAAATAAAGATATACTACTGAATTGTAGTCATTTAGATATTGCCAGTGCATGCTAAGATTAGCAGGCAGGATAAATCAGAGGAGACATGTATATTGGCTGTGCACAACTTTCTGTAAAGTGACATATTCTAGCTTTACTGAACAAAAGAATATGCTTCTTTTGGATATAAACCACTTTAAATCAATGGCTGTGTAGTTTATCATATAAAAGAAGATATAAAATTAACACAGCACAGGCATTTATTGTATTTGCCAAAGAATTTTATGTAGCTATATGGTCTATGATAAACTTTCTTTTACATTTAGTATTTATGGATTGTGACTCCTACAGTATCTGTTGTATACTGTGGGGGACTAATAATACACGATTAATACAGTGGCATCAATTAACAAAACCATAGTGGCACAACAAAATGAAATTATATTTATAATCCACGTACTTATTAACTAAAAGCTTTGTATTTCTGTCCATTTGTGAAACATCTAAAGCTCCTATGAATATTCAGCTTATTTTCAAAACCTTACAATACAGAGACATTAACCATAAACACAGAGTCCTTAAAATACTACCAATAGCACATACTGATTATATTCTTAAACAATTTTTTAAGATGATAGGAGGCTTAAGGCCAAAGCTCTCTTGATCACTGCTAGTAAATGAGCTGTGTGAAATTGCAGAAAAGTACTGTCTCTGCCTTAGTTTTCTGAGCTTTTGAATATCAGTACCTGCTTATCTGTTATTACTGAAACAATTACATGGGAAAAAATTGAACTCAAATGTTTCTAGTATTTAGTCCAAAAATTTTAACAAAAAATCATCACATAATATTAATAACAGGCTCACAGTAAAGTCATAAGAATTTGTAAATTTATATATAAAGTACTTTGTGCATTAAAAAGATATTACTACATTTTAAGCTTAAAATATGATCAAATGTAGTGGTTTCTAATTTATAGACACATATCGAAAATGTATTACAAAATCATGGTAACATTAAATAATACTTTATTGTTAAAGACTTCTGCTTTTCACATCCAAGCAGCATTTGTCATAGCAAATGGATTTTAGAGTAACTATAGCTTTTGATGGCCACTCTAAATCAATTTCCAAAATATCCAGTATGCGATTATTCTTGTTTTAATAGGATATTTCAAATATCACTTATAACATATTTAAAATTAATATGAATACACATACAAGACTCATAATAGAAAATTAATCATACATTCTAAATTATAAATTATTTCCTAAAATACCCATAATATGTTATCTCAAAAGGAATATTTTACTTTTAGTTGGCAAGAGTTTTCCTTTAAGCGTGGATAACTAATATCATTAATTTTTATTATAAAGACACATAATAAAGTATGAACTAATTTATACACAACTACTTCCTGAATTTACAGTCACAATCCATATTTTAAAAACATATCAATTGCTTTTATATACACGTAAGTCATTTTTTTCTGTTCATTACATAATGACTATCTAGTAAATACACATGACTAAAAAGGATATGCATTTTTTTTCCTTTTTCAAATTTACTATAGGGATACAACAAAGGATTTACAACAAAATAAATGCTTGCTTTAGGTAAGTAAATTAAATAAGTTTTTGCTTCTATGTTCTACTTCTTGACAAGATTTAACCAGGCTTATAATCCATTTAAATATTTATCATAAAACCACAAGAAAAACTTCAGTTTTATAAAATAAAACAAAAAAGTTGGAACAATCAAATATAGTAAATCTAGCAAAAAAATTTCATTTATTACAGCAGATGAGATTTATACTTTATCGGGAGATAAGAGACACCCTTCAAATGTTCATCCAAATACTTAATATTTAAAGAATCTTCTTCCATTCAGTTAAGAGTATGTTTATTTCTAATATCTAAACAATATGAAGTATATAAAATTTAATATTCAATATTTCCAAAATATTTAAGAAACTTATAATTACATTAAAAGTACATGTAAAGTATCAGTTAATATTCTGTCACTTTAATATAAAAGTTGCAAAAGAGGTAACAAAACTATTCTGAAAACCATTTGGCTTGTTAAATATTAACTAGTACAGGATAAAGCTATGAAAGTCATAAAAAGTGCTGAATAACTTTTAGTTATACTGAATAACTTGTAGTGAACCTGAAATACTAAATATTCAAGCCTCTTTATGCTAAACACTTATCCTTAACAATGTTTATAAAATATATTTCCTATAAAAAGCAGAAAGGGGTCTTGTTCCACAAGATTAGGAGGCATATTAAAAACAAAAAGTAAGTTCCTTAGGTTGTTAAGAATATTAAAATTAGAACCCAAGCTTCCTTTTTTCCTTGTCTGGAACAGCCAATATATCATGATTGTAAATATTTCCTAATTGCTCAATGACAATTCACTTAGCTGTTTTATAAGTATCACAATACCCAGTCTCTCAAATATAATAATTATTCCATTCTTATTCAGGATGGGCATCACAAACATAAAAAAGCAAGAATCTTAAGGAAAAGCAAGATCTTTTTAAACAACCTGCCTGGCATTGGAGAAATGTAATATTATCTCATTCTGCTTTCTGTAATTAAAAACATAGCCAAGTTGGAACTCAGACCAAATTTAGCCCTTAAACACATCTAGGATGAATGAACAGTAACACATCAAACAAGGTTCTATCCCATTTAGCATTAATATAGACACTGAAAATTTAATTTCTCACTATAGTGTTTAAATGAATATTTTTATACTTACTGAATAAGGAGGGGTAGGCAGTGAAATTTTAGAAATAAGCTTTAATATATGCCCGTTTCTTTTATGAATAAAATGGAAAATAGAAGTATTAACAATTACTGAGTTATTTTCATCCAAATGTTCACATAGAGGAAAAGGATGTGGTAAAGGCACGCGAGACTCAACCTCATAAATGTCTTCATCTTGCTCTTCTAACCATGAGCCACTGAGTTTGACAGTTGCCAAATAGGTGCTATAAGAATCCATCTCAGAAGATACAGCTGCCAAGCTTCCTAATTTGCTTTCTCAGTTTTCTAGTACATTAAAAGTTCTTTTAGTTTATCAAGATCTATCATAGCAGTATAAAATTTCCTTTTTTAGCACTACCAAATAAACATTATAAAATTAATTCATACAACTGCACAATAAAAGGAAGGGAAAGTCCAAGAAAAAAAACTAAAAATCTAAAAAAACTTAGGTCTCTTATCAATCTTCATCCCCCCCCTCAAAAAAACCCACACTAAAACAAAACCAAAAAACAACAAAAAACAAAAGCACGCAAACAAAACACCTTTTAAACTAGCATAATTAAGTCCTTGAAGAGAAGAATAAAAATATAACATCTAATTAGATGAGCAATAAAACTGCTTTTAGTATCAACGATGTCTGTAGTAATAAGTAAGCCTTCAAAGTAGAACCTGGCAGGGAAGTTCAAGTTTGAAATCTCCATAGTAGCAGTCTTGAGAAATCCAGTTGCAACATTATTTCCCTTGCTCTTGCTGCTTCACTCTATTCAAAAGGAAAAGTTCTTTTGAACTGAGCTATTCAAGTAGCCTCTCATGCTGAGCCAAAGGATTCTAGTCAGTGTCCCCTGAGGAAAAGGTCAGAACAGAGGGTGTGGTTTAATGTCTTTACCTATAGGTACACTGACAGGTGGAATGTGAATTAATACGCCCACAAAAAAGCCTGCCAGACAGGATCCAAGTTCCACGTCACGGCTTTGAAATGGCATTTAGACAAGTTTATAATGTCTGTAAGATAAGTTGGTGTTTTTCCGTTCCATTAAAAAATTGCTTTAATTTAAAAATGTGAAATTAATTATGTTGGAGTCCACATTAGTAGTAATAAGTTATTCAAGTATATAAAATAATCATAATTATTTCTGGAAAATTAAAAACTTACTTTCGCTATTTCCTTAGAAATATTACTCATCTTTCAAGCAGTCACTAAAACTAAATATAGACATTTCAGTTATAACCTATTTTCATATTGTTTATGGAGTACATGTTAAGGAAAAAATTCTTTTTAAAGCTACACTGTATAAAATAGTTTAAAACTATACCACTTAAGGTGTCCTATGAACCCTGACTAAACTTTAAAAGCCCAAGTTATATATAATAGCCTCTGGGTAGCTCCAGAAACCTGGGCAATGGTGAATAAGTAAGCCACTCAGAATTTTAGATCAACAACTTGCTTTTTAATATTAAAAGATTTTCAATAATGAAAGTTGTTTTAAAGAAAGGAAAAGCCCTCATTTTGGTGTTTTTCTATCCAGTAACTAAATATCCTAAATCCACAAAGCCTTTATTTAAATGGAAAAACGCATGCTAAAGAAGGCAGGTAATACCAACACAAATCCATTCTACAGTGACTCACACTATAAAGTTGTGTAAGCCAGTACTCAAACTATTTCACGGTAGGTAGGCTAATAATTAGGGCAGAGAAAATTACATTTTCTACAGAAAGCCGGAATTTACAGGGAAATGGATTGTATTTCCTGTGGAGGTGCAGTTGCCTCTTACAAGTCTGGACTAGGCAATGAAAATTTTTTATTAGGCTTACGCGACCCTCCAGTTAGTCTGTGAAGGTGTCTTAACAAAGCACGTTCACAGGCTAACTGGAGGGTTGCATAAGAAACTCTAATAAATACCTATACAAGATAGAGGACTAATCTTATCACTGCTGCAGCTAAATGTGACTTTAGTGGGACTTTGGCAGGTAGAAGTTGTCAATATCCCAGCTGCTCAGCTTTATGAATTGTGGGGACCCATGCTTAGCCTATCAAATACCTCTTAAAATACTCTTTCCCTGCTCCCTCTGCAAACTACAGTTTGTTTTGATAATCTGATATCCAATTTCTCTTATTTGAAGCAAAAACAAAATCTGTAAGTAAGAAACAGCCCTTCATAAACAGTAACATTTAGGTCAGGATAAGAACTAACTACAAAGATACGAGACAGAAATTACTGAGAAAAATGGACTAAAAAAAGTAACAGATTAAGATGATTACAGTATAGGGCAAACAGTCCTCATAACAGTATATTAACTGATGGAATATTATATTAATTCATGTTCATAAAGATGACCTGGAATTAAAATAATTGAAATTATAGTCTATTGTTTCACCCATTTTTGGAAGCATGTAAAACTTGCTTCCATCCATGTAAAACAAAAACCTGTAAGTCAGTAGTTACATTAGGAACACAGGTCAAGGTAAGAAGCTTACACAAAGAAAATAGAGTAAAATTAGGGCAACAAAGACTCAAAAAAGCAGTATTAAATAAAGATGATTCAGGATAGTGGCATACAGCCCTTGTAACAACAGTAATATTAACTGATGATACTCTAATTGATGTTCAGAAAGGTGACTGAATTAGAGTAATTCAAATTATATTCTATCTTGCTTCCCCTCTGTTTTAGAAAGCATATAAAACTTCTTGCTATCAAAAATAGTTATAATATGACTTAGAAGAACACACTTTTAATTATCCAGACTAGCTTATTATCCCCGGGTTTCAGATAATCAAGATTTTAATGTATATTTGAAGGCTATTAATTTGCAGCATAGAGTTGTTTCCTAAACAAAATAGCTTTACTTAAATCAAATAATGTCAAACCATTTAACCACCTTTCTTCATAAATTATTTTCTTCAAACTGTAAAACACTTTTGTTGCTCTCTTTTGGACTTTGATTTGTTCACCTATTTCTCTAAGTTATTTCACAGAGGGCCTATAACCTGTAAACATTACCCTGACGGAGCCTGGACCAATGCTGAGCATACTAGGGATAATACTTGAAGGCAAAATGTGTTTTAGTATTTTGATTACAGTTATGTTTCAAACACAACAATGACAAAACAAAATCTTAAGTTATACTACTGTTTCATCCTCAGATTTTTCTTGAGAAAATATAGAAGCATGTAGCTTTGATGTTGTAATTCTTAAAAACAAGTATTAGGAAGCCCATGAAAATTTCTTATAGTGAAAATCATACCATGGGAATAAATTACATATCCATTAATTTCTTCCAAGGCCTAGGGGAATCTCTTGGTAAATAACCTCCTATGGCTCTAAATAATACTTCTGGATTCTGGAAAACTTTAATTGCTGAAAAACTATTCCCAAAGAAGAGAATGGTTTTGATTTCTATCTGATCCAGGAGTCTAGAATCTGTGAAACTATACTCTCAAAGATAACATTTCCGCAGAACCACAAAGAGACTACTGAATAAGGATTGTGTTAAAGAGATTATCTCTCTAAGGGCCTTACGGCAGTCTCTTAAGCATTCTTTTTAATACTATCATGAAAGCTATCCCAACCAGTAGGAACCTAACAATAAAGTAAACATAAGCCTGATTGTATGGTAGCCTGTCCAAGCAAAAGAGAGGTAAAACTATTGCAATAAATGTATTATAATATGGACTTGGACATACCACTGGGCAAGTTATTCTTCAAATAAAATATCTAAAGTAAATAACTCCTATAATACACGTTATGAAATCAGCCAATCAGCCTATAAGGCAGATTCTTGTCCAGTGCCCTGATATTCAAAAATTTTGCCATTGAATGACTCATCTTAAGCATCAAGTCCCATAGTAAACTTTACTTGGTCCCCAGTATACTCTAATATGTCAGACGCTGCTCTCTTCTCTGGTATCAGAGTATCCTGTACAAAGCTATTTTCCTGAATTTCTCTTTCACTGAAAACACAAAGATAGCACAGCATGCCTCCCAGCTGTTATACATTTTGTTATAATAAGTGAAAAAAAAAAAAAGAAAGTTAAAGGGAAGTATACTATTATAAAGTAGAACCAAATAATGACATGTTGAAGAGGAAAGTGGAATATAAGTTATTTCACAAAGATATGACACATTATTCTGTGTCAATCTGTTAAAAATATTCATCAGGTTCAAGATAATTTTAGTTATTAATTAATGAGACTATTCTGAAGAAATCAATGGCTTTAAGCATCTATCCATGGAAGATTAAAACTGAACTGAAATTAGTTTAAAAGAAAGTTTTAAAACTCCTATTCAAAAGCTGAAAATATTATTCACTTAAGAAATACCTTAAACTTTATTAAAAAAAACCTTTATAACTTATAAAAAATACCTTTATAACTTATTATACCTAATGTCAACAATTAGCTTAACATTTTATATAAAAGATGTTAGTAGAGTACTTCAAAATTAAGCCAGAGAACAATGTGAACATTATACTAATAATCCACAGATTAGTGGTTCTCAAACTTTAGTGTGAATCAGAATCATATAAAGGACTTATTAAAAACACAGGTTGCTGGGCCCCCAATTTCTGTAGGTCTGGGGTGGGGCCTAAGAATTTATATATTGAACATATCACCAGGTGATGTTGATATTGCTGGTTAAGGGCTGCACTTTGAAAAGTCTCTGCCGTAGGGTTACTGCTCTACACAAAGCTTTTGTGATCCATTCAGTGATATTTAAATTACAACAATACAGTAGAAGCTAAATAACACAGTGTGGATTTAGTATTTAACAAATTGGGAAAAATCTGGAAAATGCCATGGTCAGACTCCTACTGTACTTCACTACCTGGTCACATAAGCAGACAGCTGCTATGAGCTGTGGTCTTGGCCTGGGGAAGTGAATGTTTCAGGCGGAGCCCACACGCTTGACTACTGGCAGCATTAACAAATTTTGGAGGAGTTTCTCTCTAATAGCCTGTTAAAAACAAGTAGCCTATTGGAACCACTGACCATTTTTGATTTATTTAACATTTTTCACGTTGCTCCTCAAAAGACAAATACTATGTTGCATTAACTAAATTGCTCATAATTTACAATGGTATCAAGTAGTAGCAACAGCATTAATACTGGCCAAGATCCAGGTCAAAAGTACTTAATAGTGGTTAAGAAACAAAAAGTATTAACAGTTGTTTTCATATATGAAAGTACAAATCACAAAAATTAAATACTAATATACCTGAAATAAGCAAAAAACAAAACAAAACAAAAGCAGGACCATGTAGGAATTCAGTGTAGAATCACTTCTACTATACAACTTTCGTACAACCAAAGGGATAATTAGGATGCATATGCATTCAAGCTTTGAAAATGCCAAACAGAAATCCATGAAAATACGAAATTACCTCAGTCGAGAGAGTGGGATAGCACATTGTACTTCAAACTCAGTACATATTAGCAATATAAGGAGGTTACCTGACTGCTAGTTTCACTTATGGCTTCTAGGAGTTTTTCAACTGCTGCTTGTAGTCGAGAACTAATGTTCAGCACAAGTTCTTCATTTTCAGGGTCTATTTCAGTTCCAGCAAAACCACTCCTCATGAGTCGTTGTGACAGCTCTGTTCCTTCCTCAGTCACTTTTGACCACATGTTAATGTCATTTCTTGGCATATCACTTCCAGAATAAGAGGGAATGGATTCATCTGTAACTAGAATAACAGTATTTTAAAGGCATAAATTAATTATAATAATCATACTTTTTTAAAGTTATAAAACAAAATCAAAGTAACACTGGAAATCATGGAAATTGTAAGGTCTTTTAAAACAGCATTGCAACCAAACAAATAAAATATGCAAATATAGGATATAATATTATTCAATAACCAAGCAAAAGAATGAGAAATGTTATGCTAACAGGAATTTGCAGAAATTGATTATTTGGGTAATTCAGTATTTTTTTCTTTGATAAAAACTTCTGAGATACCTTTCAACAGAAATTCACTACATGCCCACCGTGCAGAGTTTGCTAAGTAATAGGGACATATAGGTGGACAAGATCTGGCTCCAACCCTTGACGACTTTACAATGTAATGAGGAAACACATAAATTATCACAAGAAAAGAGAAGCATTGTGCAGTAGGCTGTTCCAAGTGTACAGAGGGATAGAAATAAGTGCTTGAATTTGTCGGGAGCAGACTGACTTTTGAGCCTACATTGGGATTACAGGATAGAAATAAGTGCTTGAATTTGTCTGGTGATGACTAACTTTTGAGCCGACACTGGGCAATATAATCTGCTCTGGCTACACAGTAAAAGGAACTAAGATCATTTTGTTGCTTGCTACTTTTTAAAGAGGAATACTGGGATAAGATTAGGCTGACAAGCAGTTCTAATTTAATTATGGACATTGTTATCTACGTTACCCACACTATTCTTATTTCTTATGTAAAAAAAAAAAAAATGAGTTTGCATGGGTAGAAGATAAGCTTTCCAAGTGTTTTTTCTAAGCTATAATAAAAGCACAGGCTATTCACCTGACATTAAATACTCACTTGTGGCAGATGTTACAACCCAACAGTGAAGTTTCCTGAAGGGGCATTACCTATTCTTTTATTACATGTAGTACATATTTGTTATCAGTAAGTGTACAAAGTTAACAAATTAAAGCAGAGGAAATCTTCAGGTACCAAGTGCTTGGAATAAGCATTCAGTTTGACACATTAGCTCTCAACTACAAGCAGCAGTTGAAAAACTCCTAGAAGCCGTAAGTGAAAGTAGCAGTCAGGCAACCTCCTTATATTGCTAATATGTACTGAGTTTGAAGTACAATGTGCTATCCCACTCTCTCGACTGAGCTAATTTCGATATTTTCATGGGTTGCTGTTTGGCATTTTCAAAGCTTGAATATATATGCATCTTAATTATCCCTTTGGTTGTATGAAAGCTGTATAGTAGAAATGATTCTATGCTGAATTCCTACATGATCCTGCTTTTGTTTTGTTTTGTTTTTTGCTTATTTCAGGTATATTAGTATTTAATTTTTGTGATTTGTACTTTCATATATGAAAACAACTGTTAATATTTTTGTTTCTTAACCACTATTAAGTACTTTTGACCTGTTCTACTTATTAGAACTTGTCTTGCTAAAGTAGCTAGTGCCATATTGAGTTTTCTTAATCTATGTAGTAATGACATCAGATACAGCTTCAGACACCAGATCTGAATTCAGCACGATTCAATATTCACTAAGCACGTCCTCTTTGTAAGTCACTGGCTGTAGAGCCCAAAGTTGCATTTTAGGGCATGATTTTAAATGTTTGCCATTATATATAGGTTTATCTAATTCTTAAGGTAAGAGTAAATACAACTTTCACTTTGTGTTTTTATTCCCCAAAGTAAAAACATCAGCTACACTGTTACTTATTTATAGTACTCCATGTGCTCAAAATTGAATGCCTTGAAAATATTTAGAAGTGCAAGATAATCTTGGAATTTATTGCATCTTTATGTGAAAAATTAAATGCATTCTAGTAACATTTTCTTTCTCATGGGTACAGAAATGTGAGGCAAAGGGAACAGTGTGATATGATGGGAACTCTAGGCTTTTTAGGGCAAAGGGACATGGTGAAGTGGTGGTGAGGTAGGTGAGAGACCTAAAAGAAGGTAGCTGGAAAGTAAGCTGGATTCAAGTTGTAAATGGTCTTAAATTTTATAGGAACCTTAGGGGTTTTGCTATAAACAAATGGAAAGAGTAAATCATATTTTGAACAAGAAGATAATATCAAACATGTGAATCAGGAAGCAAACTGCAGCAATGCAGAGGTAAGTTAAAGAAGGAGAAAAAATTGGTTACAGGCTATTTCAATTGTCCAGATGAGAAGGGATAAAGACATGAACTAAGATGATGGGTGGCGGGGGGTGGTGTTGAGAAAGAGCACAGGTTGGAGAAGACAATGTAGAAGAAGACAAGGAAAGAAGATTATGTATAAGATGACTCTGGGCTTCCAGCTTAGATGATTCTTAGGTGACAGACAAATCATTAAGAAAAATACTAAGAAATCAGGAGAAAGTATACAGAGTAGGGATGAAAAATGATTAGTCTGAAGTGTTAATGGGATTTGTGGAGATGAGTCAACTGTTAGAATTTTGGGTCTGCAATGACTTAGGAGTCATTTGTAGAAAGGTGAGAGTTGAAACCTTGGAAGTAGATACATCTGTCTTAGGAGTAATATTTAGTGAGAGAAGGAAGGCAAAGTTGAAGCCTCTGTATATCATAATCCAACAAAAGAACCTGTGTTAAAAAATATCAGAGAGAGGCAGGAGAAAGATGTTCCAGCAGACAAAAAGGGACAGCTTCAAGACACTTTAGTAACATTATTTGTCTAAAAAGACAAACAGGACAAGGACTGAGAAAATGCTATGGAGACTCCTGTGTTCACCAGCCTTGATTTCTATTCCTGCAGTACCAAAGCTGCTCTCTCAAAGGACAACACTGACCTCCCAGTTGTCAAATCATCTGGGCGCGGTGGCTCACGCCTATAATCCCAGCACTTTGGGAGGCCGAGGCAGGTGGATAACGAGGTCAGGAGTTCAACACCAGCCTGACCAATATGACCAAACTCCATCTCTACTAAAAAATACAAAAATTAGCTGTGCATGGTGGCACGTGAGGTGGAGGTTGCAGTAAGCCAAGATTGCACCACTGCACTCCCACCTGGGCAACAGAGCAAAACTCCGTCTCAAAAAAAAAAAAAAAAAAAAAAAGTTTGCTGAAATTTACCTTGAGCAGGGAAAAAAGGTGAGAAAAATCCAACACTTCTTACAGTTTTAAGGCAGTATGAAGATAGTCTAATGTTTTGGGCTATAGAGAAGGAATCAACATGAGGAAAAGACTGAAGGTATTGTGTATTAGATGGGAACAAATCTCAACCACAAAATACAGAGGGTGCATGAGAGCAACTTATAAAAGGTCTCTGAATGTTAGTTTCTTGAAATGGCTAATTTTAAAAAATAGACATTAAAGTACCTAGAAAAGGTGAAGATGTCAACTAGCTTAAGGTATTTTCTTAATAACATTTTGAAGGTATAAACCATCTGAAATAATCTGAATATGTTCCAAGAAAAAAGTGAATTAAAAAAAAATCCTATAAAATAGAAAAAACAGAAAGACTTTAAACAACTAGTCTTGGAGGGAAAAATTCAGAGGATAATATAGATTAGCAGGGGAATGTCACAAGATGCCAATAATAATCTTAGAACATCCACTTTGGTAAACAGAATCATTTCAAAGTGGTGAACCGCTTGGATTTATGTCTTAAACATAGTAAATGATGGTTATTAAAGTCCTTTAGTTATTAACTTTATGAATTATAACATATTCATTCCCTGACAGATAACAATAAACTCCTCAGGTTAAAGCAGGATAGGCAATTTAATAAAGCCTTCTCTGCCCCAAAGGCTCTCTTCTATGGCTCCAATGGAAACCACTAGGCTTTAGTCTGACCCTGGTATCTGACAGTTGAGAAAACTGTACTGAAGCCCTGGGAGACTTAACAGGTTTGCCCAGTATCACAGTGGGCTAGAAAAGAAACAAGGCCTTCTGATTAGTGCAGTGGTGCGATCTCGGCTCACTGCAACCTCCACCCCCTGGGTTCAAGCATTCTCCTGCTTCAGCCTCACGAGTAGTTGGGATTACAGGTGTGTGCCGCCACACCTGGCTAATTTTCATATTTTAAGCAGAGATGGGGTTTCACCCTGTTGGCCAGGCTGGTCTTGAACTCCTGACTTCAGATCATCTGCCCACGTTGGCCTCCCAAAGTGTTGGGATTACCGGCGTGAGCCATGACTCTCAGCCCCTAGCATTCTTTCTGTAAGAACTAATTTCTCCAAAAGGAGGCAGCAGCAGATAAGATTCCATCCCTGGCCTCCTATGGTAGAGGTGAGCATAAAACCACTGAATCATCACAGCGAAGACCTGAAGGAAATTTTTTTTCAACACAACCTGGGGAATTCATTTTTATGAACTGATCTTAATATTCATTCAGGTTTAAGTGATTTTATGTTAGCTCAAAATTTCCCTTTAATTTCATAAAGTAGGTTACTCTTATGAGGAAGCAAATATTAGCAACTTTGTTATTCAATTTTTTGAGTGTTAACAAGTCCATACATGTTTAAAATCAAAACATGTTCAGACTTAAAGGCTGAAAATACATCACAAGTGTTACAACAAAGTCATATATGAAAACTGAAAAGCAAAAGTTGCTTTGCAATTAGATTGATTTAAATTTTGTTATACTAAAAAACATAAAATAAATCTTTCAAAAGTGTATTTCATTTTAAAAAATAATGCTTCCATTATATCTATGAAGGAATGTCAGAAAAAATTCTTACATATGGAACACAGTAATATTTTAAAGCCAGTATTTTCTTTCAAGTTTATATAAAAAGTTTTAAATTATAAATTCTAATAATTCAATATATCCTCAAAGATGCAAGATGGATCCATTAAGTGTCCCCCAGTGATATCAGTGGTTACTCTAATTTTATTAGTAAGACACTGCTGCTAAACATAAAAACAGTAAGATGGAGTTAACTAAATGAAAAGTAAATATAACCAATGATACTAATCCTAGCAAAATTATCTCTGCTACAATATTCTATACACTATATTTCTTAACTCTGGATTTAGTTTTTCCTCTTATCTCAACATTATTCTTTCAGAATTGGTCAACAGTTAACTAAAATTTTAAAGGGTGTAGTTAATTCAAATATATGTAGTGGTTTTAAGCAAAATATTAAGTATTATGACTATTTTGCTTTGAATCAGAATAGCAATGACTTCTTCATTAGACTATGAATTGCTGTAAAGCTGAAAGCATAGAGAAATAGTTCAGCAAATGTCTGTAGAATTAAATTCATAAAATTGCTTATAATTGTAAACTATGGTCAGTTGCAGTGGCTCACGTCTGTAATTCTAGCACTTTGGGAAGTCGAGGCTGGTGGATCACTTGAGGTCAGGAGTTCGAAACCAGCCTGGCCAACACAGTAAAACCCTGTCTCTACTAAAAATACAAAAATATTAGCCAGGCATGGCGGCAGGCACCTGTAATCCCAGCTACTTGGGAGGCTGCGGCAGGAGAATCACTTGAACTCGGAGGTGGAGGTTGCAGTGAGCAGAGATTGAGCCACTGCTCTCCAGCCTAGGCGACACAGAGAGACTCAAAAGAAAAAAGAAAAAAAGAAAGAAAACCATTACTGTATCTTAAAATAGGATATACATATTTCATCTGTGTTGGAAGATTTAGATACACTTATGCAAGAAAATAGGTTAGTTGATCAGAAGTCTTTTTAGGTCTGCTTTCTCATGGAAAATGAACATAAATATAATCCTCTGTGCTTGAGTTAAATTATCAGTTTATTCCTTTTTATGGAGACAGTGCTCTGGAAGTAAGTTCACTGTCTTTCAAGGCATGTTGTCTGCTGAATACTTTGGCAGCCATGTTGAGAAGTATCTAAGAGAACTACTAACAACAACAACAAAAGCACAAAATACATCTGTAATGCACAGAACATTCTCAGAGTATCTTTTGAATATGGCAGTCAACCTGGTCTCTAGGTCTTACCAGTAGAACTGCAGAATCCCTCCCTAAATGGTTAAGTGAAATAAGCTTGTGAAATAATTGTTTTTTAAAAAGCATAATTTGATAAACACTTTTACCAGACTAAGAAAATGTTACCTAATTCTTCTCTACAAAGATCCATATGCAGAAATAAAATAGCCGTGATTGAGAGCTTGTAACCAAGAGTGAATTTGAAAAATTCTTCTACCAAGTTTGAAAAGAGTGAATTTGAAAGCAAGGTTTAAAATTCCGTATTATTTCAGCTTTTAATTTACTAAAAGCAATTTTAAAACTATCTTTGAACTCAACTGAGGTGTTTAAAAATCAGTTTTATTTGCAATTCCAAATCAAGCTTTTCTCTGTACTTAGAAACACACTACTGGCCAACTTATAATTAGGCAAACCTTCCATAAATGGGATAATTTCTTCTCATTTCTCCACATGAAATTTAACAAACAGAAAGCTTTTCAAAAGTTACAAAAACTGGCATCTTAGGTCTGTCTCTAACTGGGAGAGATGCTTGAGTGTGGAATGGTAGTGAACTGCGAGCTTGATCTGAGCCAGGAGTCCAGATTCTATGTTTCTCCATCTCACAAAACTTTTCCCAGCTTTTGATTTCCTCATTTCCCTCTCCTGCAAGGAAAAGAAATTGAAAACAAGAGACAATGGGGTTCAGCAATATGATGGGAAGAAATGCAAAGAAGAGGCCAGGCATGGTGGCTCACGCCTATAATCCCAGCACTTTGGGAGGCCAAGCCAGGCAGATCACCTTAAGTCAGGAATTCAAGACCAGCCTGGCTAACACGGTAAAATCCCGTCTCTACTAAAAATACAAAAATTAGCTGGGTGTGGTGGCATGCACCTGTAGTCCCAGCTACTTGACAGGCTGAGGCAGGAGAATTGCTTGAACCCGGGAGGCAGAGGTTGCAGTGAGCCTAGATTGCGCCACTGCACTCCAGCCTGGGTGACAGAGCGAGACACTGTCTCAAAAAAAAAAAGGAAACGGAAAGAAGAGCCGAATCCACACAGCTGAAGGAAGACAGAGTTACAAAGACAGCTCTGGCATATCAGGACCTAATCTCTGGATCCATATACATTGCATAATATTTCAACCCACTTTTTCAAAAGGAAGAAAGAATCTAGCAGAGAACAGTCCAAAGATGAGACCAAACCTTGGGTTTCTTATTAAGGCTTTCTTCCAACCATTTCAACAGGTATGTGAAACTGATGCTAGGTTCCTAAAAAGTCTTTATTTCTAATCTTTCCTTAATTTATAGGACGGTTTCAGGATATCATCCATACCTCACAGATACTGGTAAGAGTCCTGAGTGCTGATGCAGAAATTTTCTTTTATCAGTGGAGAAATGTAACAGCATTCTGGTTTATGTAGGCACCGTGGCAACCCTGGGTAAATATAATGACAACTCTATGATACCCACTTGCAAATGCTATACAATAATGGTGTTTGAGAAGAGTCACTCTAATGTATTTCTGTTTGAAGGTCCATTTGCTGGAACATACTTATTTTCTCTTCTATATTTTCCACACATGGCAAAATGCCTTGAACTCAGCAAGATTTGTTGAAATGATTGTTTCAACAACATAGAAAACTAGTACCTCTTGTATGTTCCTCATGGACACATGACTTTACAGATGCCTCTGCTTCTGACCTCCAAATTAGGCTGGCAGATGACTGGCTTTTACTAGATCTATCTAGAATCCCAAGGACATGGCGACCAATTGTTTCTTCAACAGCTGCTGTTGTCTTTACAACTTCTAAAAGGATCTTCAAAAGTCTGTTATTAGCTTTCTGGAGTGCATACCTGTATAGATAAAGAAGCATTGATTAAAATGTTTAATATTTTTGAAGCAAACACTTTGCTTATGTCCACTAAAAGTACACTGCAAAATATTTGATTTGAAAATAACAGATGATCCTCTTTGTTAAAATAATACCCAATAGCATCTACAATAAAGTGCTTCTTGTTTTTTATTTGTGACTATATTATAAAATGATTTGTTTTGTCTGAAAAATTTTGGCCAATCAGCTTAATCATACCATTTTTCAAAATGCACAATATTTAATTGACTTGAAAAAAATAACTAAAGTCTTAAGCTAGTAACTAGGTTAAGAGAAAATTTTGGGAGACAAAATTTAAGTTTTAAAAAGTATGGCAGTGCCAAAGCATATGCAAGTTATTGAGCTTGCTGCTCATGGTTATACATATGTATTTTGTACATTTAATCTTTCTATATGTTAAACATAAAAACATATTTTAAAACATAATTTTAAAATCACACCAGAAAAAATTATGTGGCAGTATTTGTACAAGTTAATGGTAATGAGCTGAATATTTACATTACAAAAAGTAATACTTAGGCAGAGATCTGTTTTTAAAAAGGTCTGTAATGAAATTTCACTATCTGTCAACACCAGAGGGAGTATCACAGGCTGTTTTTATTACATCTGCTCCAGAGACTGAAATTTCTCAAGTTACACTCACCACTCATTTCAGTCAGTAGAAGAAACCTGTTTTCAACTAAATAGAATGAATTTGGTGTCTCTCTTTTTAAAAAGTAATCCTTATTTTAAAAAATCTGGAAAATACTGCTAACCACCCACCACAAAACCTCAGCAATAACTATGACAATTTTCATGCCTATATTTCTAGACTTTTCCTCCTGCCTCTCTTATAAATATATACATATTTTAAAAACAAAAATGAGATCATCCTGAACAAAGTGTTTTTGTACACTCTCTTTTTTGCTTAACATGAACATTCTACCATGTGAAGCAAGGTACTTCCATAAGTGGTGATTCAGAAGGTTGCCTGATTAATTTTCTTAAAAACTAAACAACTCTCTTGTCCTAGCAACTCAGTTCAACAAAGGCACACTTTATACATGCAGACTAAATAAAAGATTTTCACGGTAAAGGTCTTCTGCCTTAAGATAGTTTTATCTTTTAGCTTCACACTGTAGGAGATTGCCAACAATCAGGCTAAAGGATACCTGTTTTCCCAGGCACATGACATATCTATTTTAAGACAAGATAATAAATGGAGAGGTTTTCCATTAGTATTTGTCAAGTGAAAGAGACAGTTCTATTTTTGCACCTAGATCAAGTTCTCTGCTTATGTAATCAAGAATACTAAAAATAAAACTAAAATAATTTAGTAGGAAGCCAAGGGTTTTATTTCCTTAACTTGTTCTGAGGTTTTGTTTAAGCGCCGAACTCCAGGACTAGAATAATGTGAAAATATTTCTACTTAAATGATTAATATGATGGTTAAAAAAAAAGAATACTCATTTTATTGGCACTTTCTGTAAAAATTCCTAAAAATTAAATACTGCATAGTTTTCAAAATTTACCAATTAGAGATAAATAATATAAAATAAACAAAGTGTTTATTTTATATTGCCATGGTAACTCTAATTTTCATACACTGTCTTTCTTGTTTGAGTTCCATACTGACTGCGTTCCATACTGATGATCCAATGGGGAAGCCAAAATCTTAGGGGCCAAATTCCTCCATGCAAGCTGAGGAAGGAGGTTAGGAGGACACAAGAGGGTTGACAGTCACAGAAATTGGAAAAGGAGGAAATTAAGTTAGTAAATATTAGTTTTAATTTAAAATTAAAGAAATTATTTTCATTTGAACAAACAAAGTTTAAAATATTGTGCTTAAAGTCTTTAATACTAATGTAGGATAACTATTCTTACCTAATATTTTATATTTTTATATTAACCTCTACAAAATCAAAGTAAGGAAAAGTTTTGCTAACATCAGGTGATTAATTTATCCCTCGGATATGGATTAAAAGTTGTCATCTGTTATGTAGCAAATGCATGAAAGAAGTTTAGAATATTTACACAGTAATTTTTTTTCTCAGAATAAGCAAGGCAGGGGATGGCTTACACTGAATACATGTCCATACAGTGAAAGAATACAGTTCACAAGTAGAACTGTGTTTTTAGGATACAAAATGGCATATAAGTATAAAATTAATCAAGAAAGTTTCAATATCCAAATACCTTAATATTAACAGTTAAGTATGTGATTAATATCCAATCAAAATTTATATAGAAATGATTTTTTAAAAATTGTATCTATCTAATGATAAAAAACTGAAAATCCTTTACATACTACACATTTATGGACATGTTTCATACACAGATAGTATGATGATTTTTAAGACAAAGTATCAGTGTACAAGATAAAAATAAGAACAAAGTCTATTACATTGAAACAACCATTTTAATTTACTTTGCACTGAAAAAGTACACATTTTGTATACCTTTCATTAGACAAAATCTCAGGAGGCACATGTTCAGGTTTTCTGTCCAATTCCTTTTCTTTAAATGTCTGTTCTTCAGCTTCTCCTTGGTTTTCATTTCCATTCTGTTTAAGTTTGAGTAAAGGAAGAGAGGAGAAGACAGAAAGAAAACCTGTCATCTTGGAAATAGCATGTCATTCTTCTATATGGGTATGAGATAAAACAGAAATCTCTGTGCACAAAATTGATACTGTTTGGTATAATATTTAACTATATTTGAGACTAGTGTCATCAAAAGAGGATAAAACATTCTCGTACACAAATAAAAAAGTTTAATGGGTTCAAATTATCTATGCTATAGTGCAACAATAAAGTTTGTTAGGTTCTCTTGTTAACAGCAATGTCAGATGCAAATTACCTTAAATGAAATATAAGGCATTTTGACTCCACCTACCTTACACGTATGCAGTCACAAATATGTTAAGCTCAGTACCTATAAAAGAGTACATTTCATACCAACAACAAAGATAAACAAATCCTACTGAATTGTTGATCCATTGCTCCTAGGTGGGCCAAAGTCCATACTACCTGTGTTTGCGTACTGCTGTTGCGCAGCTCACAACACAGCTTCTCTCTTCCAGCTAAAGACAGCTGCTTTAGTGCTTCCAGCTCCTCTAAAAGCACCCTCTCTCTCTCTGAAACCAGGTTTTCATTATCTATGGAGGATCTCTAAATAAGAAAAAAGGTCATGAGAGAATATTGTTTGCGACAGAGAAAAAGGGTAGAAATATTAAGCAGATTTCTTTTAACCCCCGGGACCAATAGGTCCTGGTTCTACTTATGATTTGTATTCCATCATAAGGGGTTAAAAGTATATACAAAGATCAATGCAAAATTTAAAATATTTTTAAAAAGCCAATTAAGCCTAAATATTCAGGAATTTGTGCAGTTCACTTAGTTTTTGTCAATTTTGCATTGAAAATTAAGAAGTCTGAATTCACAAAATGCAATGAAGAAAAGCAAAGTTAATTTTCCAAATTATGTTTTATGCTCAGCTCCCAATTTTCCTATTATTTTATATTTGAAAGAATACATGTTAATAGTTATCTCTAGTTATTTCTTATCTTCTTTTTAGCTTCAGTTTTCAGAATTAAATTCAATAAATCTGTTTTCATAAGAACTTCTATATAAATATTTCTTGCTTTTCTGCAATGGTTTTGTGAGTATATTTTACATAGCAGTTGACAAGAATCCAGCTCCCAAATACCAAGAAGTATTTAAATTTAGTCAAGAAAGGGATAAGAATGTTAAATAAATTTGCATTTCTCAAATCAAGAAGAGATGTTTCCCTGGAAAGAGTTCCAGAAGCATACTACTTCCGATTTCCATTCATGATTAAAAAGACGGATTAAAGACAGATAAAGGTAAAACTTCGAGATGCTAATTGGTGGACTCACAAAACTATAAATGAATATAGTAAAACTGAACGATAGTAACTGCATAATGGAGCACCTCAGCACAATGTTATTTCCAAAATGTCAAACTGCATTTGCTATATATGGTTAATGGATTTAAAAAAAAAAAACCCAACAACCATGTAGCCACTTTTCCAGTGCTTGAAAAAGGAGTTAAATAAAATGACAGAAAGACAATGCCCACTCCAAGGTTGAGATAGGTGTCCCTAACAAGATCTAAAGCTGCTGTGTTAGTATAGAGTGTGTTCCTGATGCTAAACATATGTAGTTTATTCAGATTTTGGCAAAAAAAAATTATGGCTACATAAAAAATACTGTTGTTTTTACTGGGGATCTGGTTCAAGTTGGTGTTTGGAAAAAAAAAATTGGGGAGAGAAAAGGGACTACAAGACCCTTACCTGGGCTAATTGTCTATTAAGTCTCTTAATCTCTTCTTGTAGCTGTTCCTGGTCTTCTCGCTGTCTCTCCATTTGTCGCATATGTGCCTGCCTTAACAATTCTGTTGCCTGTTGATGTTCTTGGTATTGTCGTACAAGTTCCTGCCTCATATCTTCCAATTGTTCTTCATTCAACATTAGTTGTCTAGAAGCATCCATGCTTGACACCGAAATCTCATCATGAATCTTTAAGAGTAAAAAAAAAGAAAAAAATTCAGCCATAACACATTTTGTAAAAATCTGTCAGCATTAATATTTTAAACAAATACGAAAGCAATTCTATTACTTATCCCATAAAGCATGTGATTTTATTATTAAACAAAACATACTTTTAAAATGGTGTTTTCTTCATTGCAATTCCAAAACAACATAAAGCTACTTTATTATCATTATATATGTTATTTTCCAAAAGCAAAACAATTATTTATCAATTAGTTTAGACTTAACCTAATTCTAATAGAAAAAAAAAGAACTAAGATACTTAAGATTCCTTCTACCCTTAATGAAGCTATAATGCCATTATTCCTCTTGACATTTTATGAAGGGAAAATAATATCAATGGAATATTTATATTTTAAAATTAAATGTACGAAACATGAGAAACTATCCACTTAATTTACACAGTGGTTATCACAGTACTACAGGGAACTACTGATAAAAAATAATTTTCAATACATTTTATTTGAAAATAAAAGCTTTACATTCCAGAGTCTCACGCTCATAAGAAGTCAATTCCTTAATACGTTCTATGAGTACATCATTTCCTGGAGAGATGTTACTTAAACAAATCATTTTGCTTTGCATAGCTGATGGTAAATTAAAGAGGTCTTCAAGAACACCTAACAAGTTTCGCATTCCACAAAGAGATGGTAATTTTATTTTATTTATTTCTTTTTGATACGGAGTCTTGGTGTCACCCAGGCTGCAGTGCAGTCGCACCATCTTGGCTCACTACAATCTACACCTCCCCAGTTCAAGTGATTCCTCTGCCTCAGCCTCCCAAATACCTGGGATTACAGGCATGCACCGAAATGCCCAGCTAATTTCTTGCATTTTTAGTAGAAATGGGGTTTTACCATGTTGGCTAGGCTGGTCTCAAACTCCTGACCTCAAGTGATCCACCTGCCTCAGCCTCCCAAAGTGCTGGGATTACAGGCATGAGCCACCACGCTTGGCCTGGAGTTGGCAATTTTACTTGAATATTAGTCTGAACAAAACATAACCTTTCCTGAATATTAATTTAAAAATTTAATTCAGATAATGTTAAAAGAAGTAGGATTTATTACTTTCTGTTAAAGGCAGTGAACTGTTGAGGTATAAACACAGAACAGATCTTCTATTAATAAATAAGTAAAGAAATCAATAATTAGGATATAGATAGTAAAATCTTTTAGTCTTCCTAAATAGGTAGCTATGTCCTTGTAATGTTGTTATATTTAATTAAGCAAATCTTTTATTCACAGATATTACCAAATTGTAGTATAATTAATCTCGAATTGGTTGAAACAGAATTAATGTGTGTACAACTTACAATGGGATTTTACCAGGTACAACGTCTTTAAGATAAACAAGAATATTATGAACCAGACTTGTTTTATTTGATACTAATATTAAGTCACTTATCCATATATCCTACAATTAATAAAACACATTAACAGTGTGAATTGGCCGGGCACAGTGGCTCATGCCTGTAATCCCAGCACTTTGGGAGGCCGAGGACGGTGGATCACAAGGTCAAGAGATTGAGACCATCCTGGCCAACATGGTAAAATCCTGTCTCTACTAAAAATACAAAAATTAGCTGGATGTGGTGGCACGCGCCTGTAGTCCCAATTACTCAGGAGGCTGAGGCAGGAGAATCGCTTGAACCTGGGAGACGGAGGTTGCAGTGAGCCGAGATCGTGCTACTGCACTCCACCCTGGCGACAGAGTAAGACTCCACCTCAAAAACAAAACAAAAAAAAAACAACAATGTGAGTCATAAGACTGAGTTTGATATTTTCCTCCTCCAATATTATGCAGCATTATTGCTAGTATTTTTATAGTGAAGGAATTCACAATCTTTAAATAAGTTTTTTATGTTCAAGGAGGCATACTTACAGACTGTCTGACTATAAATGTCTTATCTTTGGAGAGCATTTCTTCTGATATAGTCAGCACACAGTCCTTTGATTCTCGTATATCATCGGGATCGTTATTTGATAATAAAATTTCCTTTCCATGTTCTCCTAACTCTTTACTAAGTGGTTTAAATTCTTCTTTAAATTTCACATCCACTGTCTCAAAGGTCTGAAAACCAGTTTGATCCTGTGATAATTTCATTTCATTAAAATAATGCTGTTTTTCTTGCTGACACACAGCATGTGCTTGCTTTGATGATGTAGTATTTTCTTTTCCCCCAGATATTCTAGACAGTTCAGTTTGTTGAGCAAATGCTATACTCATTGACACAATAACCTAAAGAAATAAAAGCAAACAATAAAGGATTTAGAAATATCAGCAGGAATTTAAAAGCAAGTTACTACTCAAAATTGTATGAACAGAAAAAAGCATGGCCTCACAGTTCTAAACAAAAGAAATCCTATAATAAAGTAATACCGAGATAGATTCTCTATTTTACAATAAATCTAATGTCAAAGTATTTATTTTACTGCCTGCCATTTTAAATAAAAGTAAAATGTTTTCTTACTATAACAGACCATAAATGTTCAGTAAAAATAGAAAATAAAGCCCTTATATTTCTCTCTTCCAAGAAAATCACTGTAAACATTTTAGTAAATACTTTCCCAAATCTTCTTATTCTTTACAGAGATAGATATGAATAGATACAGATATCATTTTCCTATAAAAATGTGATCATATTCTAATACTGTAATCAGTTTTTATAGCTTAACTATAGTAAATATATCTTCAAGTTAAGAAATAGAAATACATTTCTATATAATTTCCGATGGGTTCAAAGTTTCGTATTACATACATGTAGTATAAGTTTATTAAATCAGTTCTCTATGTTGGACATTTAGAGTGATTCCACTCCTTTACTATTTTAAACACTAATGTGATGAAATATTTGTAATTATATAATTGTGCATATATTTTCTTATTTCCTCAAAACAAATTCCCAGAAGCGGAACACTTAGTTTGTATGACTAGTAAATATGAGTAGGCATTTCATTATAATCCAACTTGACTTTTCACTACCACTATGATCCTGAATCCCTGCTTATTCTAGCCTCCCATCCCACCCCATGACAGGTACTTAGGAATTATGACTAGCAGTTTTGGCTCTGACAAGTCCCTACACCTTTGAGAACCAACTGTATCAATAACTTTATGTCCTTTTTCCACAGATAATTTGTAATGAAGGAAGGCTGGTTGTAATAAACCCAGAATAAAGTATGCCTGGGATTAGAAATATTTGTACTTACAGACCTGCAGCCTTCTTTGTTTTCCTTGCTGGTCCAGGAAATATAACTGAACTTTTGTTTTAATTTCCTGTCTTGAATCTTATTCACCTATGTGGGGTCCTGATTCCCACCTGGTTCCTGTGCTAGCCTCCTTTGGAGTAATTTGACTCAAAAACACAAAGCAAATAAATCATTAAAGCTGGGGTTCAAAATCCTATAGTCTTGCCTAAGCTAATTTTCCAAAAGGTAACATTATACTATTCCATATCTAAATGAGTCTGTCTAGAAGTATAATGCACAACTGACTTAAGAGGAATAATTATAATACCAGTAGCCAATGCAGAGAAAATGTAAGTGCTGCAACATTAGGAATGACATCACATATTTAGTAAATGTTAGGGCAGAAATTTGAATCAAAATGTGTCTATACAGAGCTCAAGCACCTTAAACACTACATATCATCCTGCTTCTTCCCAGATAATCCTGCTACTGTATCTCACCTACCAAATGGGACCTCTGGGTGGTGCCTATGCTAGCTCAGAAAGAACCAGGGTTTGGTAACAACAATGTCATCTGGAACATACACCCATTACAGCAAAATGTCAAAAGACAAAGATAATTAAAAATAATTAACTAGATCATACAACTTAACAAAACATATCTTTAATCTTCTGTAACTAGTGATCAAAACCTTATGACTGCGTTTTGTTTTAATTTCCTGTCTTGAACCTGATTTGCCTCTGTCTCTTCATACTGAATATATTGAAAATGTAACATGGAAAAAAAAAGATTAAAAATATGAGAGAGAACAGAGATATGAAGGATAGAGAATGGTCAATCAACATCTAATTCGAGTTCCAGGCAGATATAATAGAGAACAATGGAAATGAACTATTTCACGAGATAATGGCTGAGAATATTTACAGAAGACACCACTGACAAGATTCAAGATGATCAACGAATTATAATAAAAACAAATACCTCATCTCTACAAAAATATCTGTAGCTGGGTGTGGTGAGCTACTCCAGGGACTAAGGTGAGAGGACTGGGTGAGCTCAGGAGTGCAAGGCTATAGTGAGCTATGATCACACCACTGCACTCCAGCCTTGCTGACAGAACCCATCTCTTAAAAAAAAGAAAATGAAAAAAGAGAACACCAAAATCAAAAGAAGATCTTAAATGTTTCCAAAGAAAAAAAGATGTATTAACCACAAGGGAACAACAAAGTAACAAGGACCTTGTCGGCAGAAACAAGAAATCAGAAAACACTGGAATGTTACCTTCAAAGTTCTGGCATAAAAATAACTGCTAACCAGGTTCAAACAGTCAACAAAACAAACTTTTATGGATAAAAACAAAATAAAGAAATAAAATAAAGACAACTAAAAAACATAGCTTACTCCCAACAGATAATCAGTAAAAAAAAAAACCTCTAAAAAATTTTATTCAAAAATAAATAAGATTCTAAAACGATGGCCTAAGATGCAAAAAGGATTAGAGCATAAACGTCCTTCTTAAAAAAATATGTGGGTAAATTGAAATACTGATGCTACAAGGCAATAATTGCATCTGAATTATGGAATAAGAAAACACAAAGACTGTGCTTCCAGGCAACATAAAATAAGCCCACTACGGCCTGCTTCTCCCACTGATTACCTAAAAACTCTGAGCAAAATACAAAACAACTAAAGAATTCTGAAGAGTAAACAGTGGCTAGGAGACTGCAGAGGGAAGTCAATACTTAGGTGATTTGTACGGGAAAGATGAAACAGGAGTTTTAATCTGAACCTAACTGGGTGGACTGCCTATTTAAAAAAAAAAAATTCACATTCTTCAAAGAATTGTAATGACATCCAGAGCACATAAAACATAAAATACAAAACATTTAATGTACAATTCAAAATTAGGCAACATAAAATTCGTTGTATGTTGAACTCATTGTCAGCACACCTGTTCTAAAATAAATGCTAAAGGAAGGTTTTCAGGCTAAAGAAAAATGGCACCAGAGGGAAATCTGAAAT
The DNA here is from genome assembly GCF_001698545.2 of Rhinopithecus bieti. Taxonomy (NCBI): domain Eukaryota; kingdom Metazoa; phylum Chordata; class Mammalia; order Primates; family Cercopithecidae; genus Rhinopithecus; species Rhinopithecus bieti. Next base: position 136,047 of record NW_016811745.1, read on the forward strand.
TTAAATAACAGCAGAACACATACTCTTCTCAAGTACACATGGAGCATTCACCCGGAAAAGTCCACATTTTAGGCATCAAATTTAAAAGAACTGAAATTATATGAGGCATTTTGCCAGACCACAAAGAAACTTAAAAATTAATTAAGTTAATCAACCATGGGAAGCTATCTGAAAATCACAAAAATGTGAAAATCAGTGCATTTCTAAATAACCCATGAATCAAAGAGGAAGTCACAGGGGAAATAATATATTTGGATTGAATGAAAATTTGCAGAGTGCAGCTTTAAACATTGCTTATAAGGAAACATTGCTATACTTACAAGCTATGATGTTTAAAGGTATAACGCTATGCTTGAGTATAGCATTAAACGCATACATTAGAAAAGAAGAAATTCCCATTAGAAAAGCAGAAGAAGAGCAAATTAAACCCAAAGCAAGCAGAAAAAGGGTATCAAAAAGATATGGGTAGCATTTGAAAATAAAACAAAACCAATAAAACAACAATGAAACAAAAGCTGAATCCTTAATATATCAATACAATCAATAAACCTCTAACCAATCTGACAAAAAGGTGAGAAATAGGGATAACACTACAGATTCCACAGACATTAAATAATAAAAGAATACTACAGGCGGGGCATGGTGGCTAACACCCATGATCCCAGTACTTTGGGCGGTTGAGGTAGGTGGATCACTTGAGGTCAGGAGTTGGAGCCAACATGGTGAAACCCCATTTCTACTAAAAAAAAAAAAAAAAAACCCACAAAAATTAGCTGGGTGTGGTGGTGCAGGCCTGTAATCCCAGCTACTTGAGAGGCTGAGGCAGGAGAATCACTTGAATCCAGAGGCAGAGGTTGTAGTGAGCCGAGATTATGCTACTGCACTCCAGCCTGGGCGACAAGAGCGAAACTCCATCTCAAAAAAAATAAAAAAAAAAAAAAAGCATACTACAATACAACTTTACCTATATAAATTCAACAGCTTAAAGGAAATGGACCAATTCTTTGAGTTATACAAACTACCAACACTCATTCAAAAATAAATAGATAACTAACATAAAACTAAATCTATTAGATAAACTGGATTCATAGCTAAAACATAGTTCAACAAAGAAAACTCCAGGCCCAGTTGCATTCACCGGCATATCTAAAATATATTTAAGGATGAAATAATACCAATTCTATGTAAATTACTCCAGAAAATAGAAGAGCAATATATTTCAACATTGCATGGAGGCCAGCATTATTCTGATATGAAAACCAAGACATTACAAGAAAACCAAACTTGAAATAATATTTCTCATGAACACAGACATAAATATCTTTGCCACAATATTAGCAAACAGAATCTAGCAACGTATAAAGGGAGGGGGTTGTCTCCCAGAGGGCATGAGAAAACTTCTAGGGATGACTGAAAAGTTTTATACCTTGATTGTGGTATTAGTTTCCCAATTTTTAACACTTGCTAAAACTCACCAAATTTTGCAGTTATAATTGGTGAATTTCATATTATGTAAATTATACCTCAGCAGAGATGATTACAAACAAAGAACAACAAAAAACACAAAGGAAGCTGCTGAAATTCTGAAAAACTGGTATCATAAAGATCACTTTCTTTTGTATATGCATTCAGATTAGAAAGAAATGACAGATATAAGAATTCTGGTTTGGGGCCGGGTGCAGTGGCTCACACCTGTAAACCAAGCACTTTGGGAGGCCGAGGTGGGTGGATCTCGAGGTCAGGAGTTCAAGACCAGTCTGGCCAACATAGTGAAACCCCATCTCTACTGAAAATACAAAACTTAGCCAGGTGTGGTGGTGTGTGCCTATAATCCCAGCTACTTGGGAGGCTGAGGAAAGAGAATCACATAAACCTGGGAGGGAGAGGTTGCAGTGAGCGGAGATCGCGCCATTGCACTATAGCCTGGGTGACAGTGTGAGACTCTGTCTCAAAAAAAAAAACAAAACAGGATTCTGGTTTGGAAACTTAAAAAAAACAGACTTAACTACCCTGTTACTCTTTCCTTTCCCTTCGCTATACTGTCTAAAAAATCCAACCAACCTGATTGGTCTCATTTTAAATTTATAACCACTACCTCTAAAATGGGCCCTTGGTGGAATCAGCCAATTTAACTCAATTTCCCTAGTTTACTCCATTTCTGATTCCTTCCCCTAGACAGAACTTTTCCCTCCTAGACAGAACTTTTCCCTCCTCTTAAACTTCCAACATCTTCTCTTTCTTTGTCTCTCTCAGGTGTTGACCTTGCTTCTTGTTTTAGTGAGAAAATGTAAGCAATTACTAGAAGAGAACTTCCACAGGCTCTGAATACTACATCTCAAAAGATACCTGAATAACAAACCAAATATCCTTTGCCTTCCTTCCTGTTATTATAGATTAAACTGCCATGCTCCTATCTAATGGCAACCATCCAGGGTATGGAATCCCCTCTCATCTAATCAAGACCACTACTCCAGCAACTGCTCCTCTGTACCCTAAATCAGCTATTTCCCTCCCTCTCTCTTCAATCATTTCCATGAGCACAAAAGTAGATGTAATACCTATTATCTTAAATAAAAACAAAACAGCAACAAGAAAAACTCACCACTTGACCCCCTACATCACTCTTTACCACTCTATTTCTCTGCTCCCCTTTTAAGTAAAACTCCTCAATATAGTTCATCTCCTCATTCTTCTCCTTCATTCTCTCTCAAACCCAGTCTAATCAGTTTGTCTCCACCATGCCATCAAATGTGTTCTCGTGAAAGTCACCAATGATTTCATCTTGTAAAATCAAATGATTAATTTGCAGTAATAATCTGGTTTCTGCAATGCCCATTCTTTTGTTCTTCCCATATCTAACTTACTGCTCTTTCTCCATCTCCTTTGTTTTTCCTTATTTATCTGGTCTCTAAACACTGGCATGCTTCAGGTCAGTTCTCAGATATCTTCTCTATCTACACTTATTCCCTATATTAGTTTTTCAAATTTTTTCACTGCAATCCATGGCAAACATACACACACATAAAACAACAAAACCACATGTTATATTATGACCCAAAGCATACACAGGTACATAGGTGTCTATATAATTAAAACTTTCCATTAATATTAAAATCCTACACCCAACCCCCTAAATGGATTTCATGCCTTAAAAATGAGTTACAACTCACAGTTTAAAAAACATTGCACTATATGCTAACTCCCAAATTTATATTTCTAGTTTTATCTTATTTCCTAAAATCTAGATTTATATATCCCAAACACTGACTTTACTTAACATTTCCTTGGCTGTTCCTCAACATTTATATTTGGACATTTAGTAAATATTTTTGCATTTAATGAGTCAAAAGCTGAATTCTGAGTCTCCTCATTCCTCTTCAAAACTACTCCTTTGCAGTCTTTTCCATCCTACTAAAGAACTCTAAGCAAATACCAACTCCATTCTTCAAGTTGCTCAGGTCAAATAACCTAGAGTAATATACTCCCCTTAAGTGTGAGCCCTTGCCCTCTTTCCTTGTATTTCTTCCTCCTGTATCCAGGAAAAGGAAAATTCTCCTCCTGTACATCTGCAGAAAAGACAAATCTGTGCCAGGATTTCACAATATTTCACCATGAATGTGGGAGTTGCAGGATTAAACTGAACTATCCTCCAACTCAGCAGAGGTAGCAGCTGGGCAAGCAACCTTCACAAACTCTAGTCAAGTCTCCTGACCATGTCTTAAAGACACCTGTTAGAGTAATTTTGATCTTTCTTTTGTCTTGTCTCTCTTGACTTTCCCTTTCATATTTCTTTAAAAGGTCCTCAACCTGATATCTTCCTGATTCACTCCCTCACTTCCTTTAGGATTTTCCTCTAATGTCACTTCATAAAGTCAGGCCTTCCATGACAACCCTATATAAAATAACACCATCTCACTCCCCATGGATTTTCCTAGTCCCATATTTTTTTTTTCTTCCTTTATAGTACTTACCATCGTCTGTATGCTGTCTATCTGTACCAACTAGAATGTAAGGTCTATGGAAGCAAAGATTTCATCCTCTTTTATTCTCTGTTATACCTCAGCACCCAGAACACTGCCTAACAGTGAAATGTAAATGAATGTGTAATTTCAGTAGCATGTGCTCAAATCACAGGAGGACTCTAATGTGATATATACTGGGAATCACTACTCTTACTGGGCTTCTTCTATATAGCCTTGTGCTTTTAGAAAAACGATTCTCAGCCAGGCATGTGGCTCACCCCTGCCATTCCAGCACTTTGGTAGGCCAAGACGAGTAGACTGCTTGAGATCAGGAGTTCAAGACCAGCCTGGCCAACATGGCAAAACCCTATCTCTATAAAAAAAATACAAAAAAATTAGTTGGGGTGGTGGTGCACACCTGCAGTACCAGCTACTTGGGAGGCTTAGGTGGGAGGATGGCTTGAGCCCAGGAGTTGGAGGTTGCAGTGAGCAGAGATTGCGCCACTGCACTCCAGCCTGGGCGACAGAGCCAGACCCTGTCTCAAAAAAAAAAAAAGAAAAAAGAAAAATGGTTTTCAATCTTCTTCTATCATATCTGAGGGGTACAGAGTACAGCATAATCCCATCGGTACTGGTGACTAATGTCGACAATCTGTATTATTCTAGGACCAAGCTGGGCCATCAAATATAGTCTCTTGGATCATAGTATCTTGGCTGCATTTAGAAGAGTCTTCACTGACCGGTACTTTGGTGCTTTGCTATCAGCTTGAGTGAGTAATGCTTTATAAAACATCTTCATATTACCACCATTATCACAGTAATAAGACTACTTTTAAGATAATATTTATGAGTCTTTACTATGTATCAACTCATTTGCTAACTGCTCTATAGGCATTAGCTCATTATATCCTTATAAAAATTACTACTATTCCAATTTCCTCTTTCAACATATAAAACGCTGAGACTCACAAGTAACTTTCCTAAAGTCACAAATCTAGTAAACCAAAATAACAAGAATTTAAAATATGGTATATCCAATACCAAACCTCACGTTAATTACTATACCCTGATACACCATTCCATTTGATAAATTTGTATAAGAGCTACATGCAAGAGAAAACTTGCATTCCTCCAAGAACTAGACCTTGAAAGCTATAAAAAAAAAAAAAAAGATAGTGTTTCACTTTTCACTTTAGTCATAAGTGAACAAGTCCTTATGGCCCAGATATTTCCTTGGGTCTTGACTTCCTCATCTAATTTATGATTTTCCTAATTCCTTATATATTTCCTTTATATCCTACCAATCAATCCCACCCCTTTAAAATCCACATATTCCACTGGGATTGTTATATTAAGACAGTTGAAATATTATTAAAAAAAAACAAACTCATAATTCAATAGTTCCTGTGTGTGTGTGTATGTGTGTGTGTGTGTGTGTGTGTGTGTGTATATATATATATATA
>NW_016811745.1:141544-160174 GCF_001698545.2 Rhinopithecus bieti
TTTTTTTTTTGAGATGGAATTTCGCTCTTGTTGGCCAGGCTGGAGTGCAATGGCATGACCTCAGCTAACCACAACCTCTGCCTTCCAGGTTCAAGTGATTCTCCTGCCTCAGCCTCCTGAATAGCTGGGATTACAGACATGAGCCACCACACCTGGCTAATTTTGTATTTTTAGTAGAGCTGGGGTTTCTCCATGTTGGTCAGGCTGGTCTTAAACTCCCGACTTCAGGTGATCTGCCCACCTTGGCCTCCCAAAGTGGTGGGATTACAGGCATGAGCCACCGCACCTGGCCAGTTCCAATATTAAAAGCCAACCAGGTATACACATTTTGAAAAGGAATACAAAGACAAAACAAATAGAACCATAATGTTACACTAGGTTACATGGCTAATATTAAAGAATGACTCTGGACACAGCAGATAAGCATACAGAGATGAGCAAAACTCACATTGATAAACTCCTTCACTTAGCCAGGAGCTAATTAATACTCACTGATAATCCTCCCTTAGTATCTGTAGTCATTACCTAACAAAGCTTTTCTGATTGGAAATAGATACAGATAATATACACAGAGGACCAACCACTTTCTCTTTCTTTTCCTATCTTCTCCCCAACTTTTAAGGAAGACCAAACTCCTTCACAAGGCAACAAATATATAGACTTGTTTTGGCATTCTGAAAAGCTTCTAATTACTAGTCTACATCAAGAAGAATGCTCTTCTCAAATAAAAGTTCACAAGATATTTTGTTTAAAGGCAACTATAATTGATATCATTATCCAACCACTTAAAAATGAACTATATATGAAACTTATAAAAATAAAGTACAAACCATCAATAAAATCCATGCTATTTTGAAGGCTCAAAGGGAATATAAACTAAGATAATCTTCTGGATAGGCTATAAGCTTACCTTAGCTACTTCTTCTTCTAACTGTTCTTGGTATTGTTTTTCAAGCAACTTAATGATATTTGTTTCCTCTTTCACTCCAAATTCACCAGAAAACTATATTTAAAAGCAAAACATGACATTTATTTACATTAATTATACACCACTTATTTTTAAACTTCTACCTCAAAATCTCCCCAAAGTATCAGTATTTTTAGAAAAGTTCTACATACTTTCAGCAAAAAATCAATTTTAATTCTCTCAATTAAAAACAATTTTAGTAAATAATTCTACTAAATAATTATACTTACTACTGTGAACTTAACAATCAAAGATGCAAAGAGGAGTATGTTTACATATTTATAAATGCCAACATACAGTTCTAGAGTGGGAAAAGGATACTTAAATATAACTAATAAAATATATATGTGTGTATATATTTCCTTTTAAGTAAAATGTTAAAAAGTGGCATTGTTTGCTCATAAAATTACAAGCAAATTTTCTTTTCTTGTTGGTACTTATTAATACTATCTAATTTTCTACAAATACAAAGTTACTTTTATCAATAGAAAAAACCATAAACTTTAAAAAAATATAAATATGTTCTCGGTATGAAAGTACTTATTTAGCAATTATCATGATATGGGATGAGTATAGCAGAATCAAGGAAATGTCTAACATCTTTCCTCTGTATACTGAGCCAGGAAGAACGATGATCTTAATTTTTTCTATGACTTAAGAGCTAAAAATCTACTGAGTGAAGAACAGGGTTCAGCAGTTGCAGGTTTGAGAAAGTTGCAGATGTGAGAAATTGAGACTAATACAACGTTGAGCAGAGGCAGGGGGTGGTTTAGTTAGATGGCATGCACTGTAAAAGATGTGGAACTTTTATATACCATATGGACCTTACTGGAGTAGGCCTAATCTATTATCCCAGCCCTACTGTCTTGGATTCTGGGGATTCCTAAACACTTTTTTCTTTCTCTTTTTTTTTTTTTTTTTTTTTTTTTTTTTTTTTTTTGTGATGGAGTCTAGTTCTGTCAACCAGGCTGGAGTGCAGGGGCGCAATCTCAGCTCACTGCAACCTCCGCCTCCTGGGTTCAAGCGATTCTCCTGTCTCAGCCTCCTGAGCAACTGGGACTACAGGCAAGTGCTACCACGCCCAGCTAATTTTTTGTATTTTTGGTAGAGATGGGGTTTCACTGTGTTAGCCAGGCTGGTCTTGATCTCTTGACCTCGTGATCTACATGCCTCGGCCTCCCAAAGTGCTGGGATTACAGGCGTGAGCCATCGTGCCTGGCCCCTAAGCACTTTTCTAGAGATGGCCTGGTCCAAATTCCCATGCTGGGAAGACAAAGCTATGTTGACCAGGGCACTGAAACTAATTTGTACATAGCCCACATGTTACAAAAAACAAGATAAATCTTAAACTATAACATATTTAAAGGAAATACAACCCCTCAAACTTAACTTCCTCTGTGTTTTTCCTATGCTATAAAAATGGATTAAATTTCTTTACATATGTATTCTGAGTTTTCTATATAAGGTATTATCCTCATATTTATTATGCTTCCTTCTCAGCAACTATTAGATAGTAAACCAGACATAAAATGATAGTAGAAAATCAGTGTATATAACAGTTAAAAGATAAAATTAAAATATAATACCTCTATTGTACCATCAATATTCTTTTTCACACAACTTCCAGGGTACATTGTTCTCTGTGCATCAGATTCTGTAATTACCACTGAATCAACAGGGAAGCTGAATATAAATAAAAAAGGTTAAAGAATTAGAGTTGTATATGTGCTTTAGTGTTCATCCAAAATCTATACCACACATAAAATATGTACCGGGGTATGGGAGACAATAATGAGTCAAGGGTTGTAGGTATTGTAACGTAAATCATATTTTTGACTAATATTTCCACTTAAAAGAACACAATTGAGTAACAGTATTTTAACAGATGATCAACTGAATTTTATGTCATCTTACACTACAAATGTATGATATGGAACTATACATACTGACTTTTTTTTGGAGAGATGGGGACTCACTATGTTACACAGGTTGATCTCAAACTCCTGGCCTCAAGTGATCCTCCCACCTCAGCCTCCAAATGTGCTGGGATTATAGGCATGAGCCATTATGCTTGGCCAGTATTAACTTTTTTTTTAAAGTTATCTAAGATATATTAGTGACTTTTAAAAAGTTTGTAAAATCTCACTTTTATGAGAAACTTCTTTTAACATACATATGTATATTTGGATACAAAAAGTTTGATTTTTTTCCTATGTGTCCACATCAAAAGTAACAATGTTTACCTCTAGTGGAACTCAGGAGCAGTGGTGGTAAAGAGAAGAATCTTATGGCTGGGCGCGGTGGCTCAAGCCTGTAATCCCAGCACTTTGGGAGGCCGAGACGGGCGGATCACAAGGTCAGGAGATCGAGACCATCCTGGCTAACACGGTGAAACCCTGTCTCTACTTTAAAATACAAAAAACTAGCCGGGCGAGGTGGTGGGCGCTTGTAGTCCCAGCTACTCGGGAGGCTGAGGCAGGAGAATGGCGTAAACCCGGGAGGCGGAGCTTGCAGTGAGCTGAGATCTGGCCACTGCACTCCAGCCTGGGCGACAGAGCGAAACTCCGTCTCAAAAAAAAAAAAAAAAAAAAAAAAAAAAAAAAAAAGAGAAGAATCTTAATCTACAAATACCCACTTTTGGACTTTTTTGTTTAATTTTTTCGTATTCACATCTGTATTGTGTAGTTTTACATGCATTCATTATTTTAAAAAATTTTTTTTCTTAAAATGCTTAACTTAGGTCATAAAAACTAAGATCAGTATTTAGGAACCATGGGAAAAAAATAAAAGGAGGAAATTATAATTTTCATTTCTGGCAAATACAATTTTCCACACCCATTTTCATGTGCAACTATGTTGCTTTCTTAGTTCAACCCTCCTCTTGTCCACATACCTTTCCTTCTCCTATTCTTTTCTATCCTAAATTCCGTCCAAAATTGGGCAGATAAAAGTTGTCATCATCCCATTTCATAACTTACATAACTAAACCCCTAATGATGACCATTTGATTGCTTCCAATTGTTCACCATTACAAACAATGCTATAATACAGATCTTCACAAATGTATCTTGGCACACTTCCATGGATGTTTCTATATGATAAAATCTTGTAAGTAATTGTTAAGCTTAATATTTAATGTCTTAATTCAGGGCTATATTCCAAAAAGTTTTATTAATTTTATTATCGTAATAGTATTTAAGTATTTTCTCAAAATTTCAGCAATCGGGGGTCATAACAATTGTAAAACTTTGCTAGAACATGTATGTCTTTATTTTTGAGAAGACATTTTCTTTCAAATGTTATTGGCCATTTAGGTTTTTCCTGCTGTGAACTACCTTCTCATGTTCTATGACCATCCCATGCTTCTAAAAACTTGTTCTTCTTGTCTTTCTTCTCTGCCCTTTCCTGCTTCTTCTTTATTACTATTTTGTCTCTGTTTTCCTCACTGTCCCTTGTATATACTCCTCTGATCCTTGGCTTTATGTCTTGGATCTTATTTTTCACAGCCTAGAAAATCCTCCTGATTATCTATCCAGCCACTATGATCTAAACTCCAAAAAGTACTACTTAGTCCACAATGACTTCATTCTTTAAGCTTTACAGTATTTGAAAGTGTTTACTCCAAACTGAAAAAATAGTCCGGCATAAACTTAATTCACTGCTCCCCGCTTGCAATTAAGCTCCTACTATCTGCAACCCCTGTTGATTTTCCTATTTATGTGATGTACTTTCATTTTCCATATTCCCTAGGCTCAAGCAACACAGAGTTATCTTTGTTTTTTCTCCTCTGCTTTGTTTCCAACATTCCTTCCATTGCAATGTCTTAATATTCATCCTTCATTTCCATTTTGCTGTTATTACTCTAATAGGCAGTATTACAGATGTGCAGTAAAAAATGACACAAAGAGATGGGTTTAAATTCCAGCGTTTTAGTTATATCACTACGTTATATTCCCCAACCATTACCTTCAAAAATTATTTTGCAAGTAATTATTATTTCAGTGATTACACTGAAGTCACTGGAAGGAAATAGCCACTTTACATAAAATCTAATTCTACCTCCAGGATATCTAGCTAAGGCTCTTTTCAGTTACTGTTTCATTTAATACTCACAATCTTAAGGGTTATTATTATTATCCCTATTATTATTTAGAGATGTTTAAATAATCTGTCCAAGATCATATAGTCAGTAAAAGGTCAAATCAGGATTAAATGCAGATCTGTCTGACTAAAACCCATGATCTTTCCAACCTCAGAGTGTTTCTCTTAGAGGTTTCTAGTATGAAACACCCAATATTTGTTAAAAGAATGACTCAATTGTTTTTCTTAACTATTTCAAGTCTACCCACAGGGAACAGTATACTCTATTCAAAATGTGTTACAGTTGTGTCCAAAATATGTGAGGCTATTTACAAAAAAATAATTTTGACTCATTACTATTAGTAAGAATGAGGATGGTGGTGAGTAAAACTCTTTTTGGTAGGGGTGCAGGGAGCAAACGAATGGTTTTGGTTCAAAGGCATTGTCAACACATTTCCACGGAGTATTACAGAAACTCTGAGAGAGGGTGGTAAGCTGGCAGAAGCCCAAATGCAGGAATAACAATGTAAGCCTACGTTTCCAGAAGCCTCTCTTTTCTTCATGCTTTGGAGAGAAAGCATCATTAATTAAAGGAAGATTACCTGAAATACTGACTGGTTATTAGAAAGTTCTTCCTAATTACCTATTTTGTTTCATATCAGAAAGCAGTGGTTTCCAAATGTCAATCTATGGGTTCCATGCCTCTGAATTATATTGTCAAAAACACAAATTTCCATATTCCATCTCAAAGTTACTGAGTATGACTCTCCAAATTATAATTCAGTGATCTTTCATTATAAGTATTAAAAAAATTATATTAAAGTTCAAAAACCTGTACTATTTCTGATGTACGGTCATGTTTAGAAACCACCAATCTCAAAGAAAATGGGAGCTTTATAAGGCTAAGCCCAATACCAAGCAAACAATTCCAAAGCCCTTATGTAGGTTCCAAATACAGAAGAGTAACGACTAGTTCCAAACAAGTAGATATTCAATTTTCATCCACTATCCAAAAAAACTGTGTTGAGGTTTTACTAGCAAGTGCCTATGAAGACATCAGTGCTAGAATAGCAGAGCCAGCCAAAGTTAGAATAAATCTCTGAGGGTTTTATAGAGCTAGTTATATATTATATCATACTGCCCAACTAAATTATAAACTGTTTATTCATTAAACAAATAACTTATTGAGTACCTATTATGCGCAGAGAATTATCTTAGGTGTTTGGGACATATCACTGACCTAAATGGAAAAAGAGCCCCACCCTTACAAAGTTTAAAGTCTTTGACCAGAGACGAACAATAAAATGAATCCATCCCCTCCAAATTTACATATATTTGGGTGTTTAATATATATATATATATATATATATATATTTTTTTTTTTTTTTTTTTTTTTTTTTTAAGGGCAGAGTCTTGCTCTGTCACCCAGGCTGGAGTGCAGTGGTGCGAATTCAGCTCACCGCAACCTCCACTTCCTAGGTTCAAGTGATTCTTATGCCTTAGCCTCCTGAGTAGCTGGGATTACAGGTGCATGCCACCATGCTTGGCTAATTTTTGTATTTTTAGTACAGATGGAGTTTTGCCATATTGGCCAGGCCAGTCTCAAACTCCTAATCTCAGGTAATCTGCCTGCCTCAGCCTCTCAAAATGCTGGGATTACAGGCATGAGCCACCACAACCAGCCTAGTTATATATGTAATATATACTATATAAAATGTGTATAACGTATACATATATAAAAACAGACAATATTAAGTAACATAGAAAAAGTAAAGTAGGGAAATAGGAATCAGCGTTCTAGGAGACAATTTTAATTTGCACAGAGTGATTAAGAAAAGCCTCAAGGGAACATGACACTTGAGTAATGATCCAAAGGAGGTGAGGGTGTTGGCCAGGCATATATCTGGAGGAAGACTATTCTAGGTAGAAGGAACAGCCAATGAAAAGTCCCTAAAGCAGAAGCATACTGATAATGCTTGTTACTGGTGACAGCATCTTGGGGGTCAGAAGACAGTGACAGACAAGTCAGTAGGAGATTAAAAGTCAGAAAAGTAATGGGTACTCATCATGTAGGACAGAAGAGCTTTGGAATGATATAATCTATTTAAAATTTTAAAAGCAAGATTCTGGTACCTGCTCTAACTGTGTTGAGAACAGACTTTAGGGAGGAGTTAGGGTAATCCAGGTGAGACAAAAGGATGGCAGAGACCAGCAAGGTTTTAAGGAGTGGTACAGTTTGGATATATTTTTGAAGGTAGAGAAAACAGGATGTCTCGATAGACTAGAAAAGAGTTATAAGAGAAAGAGGAGTAACGACAGATGGATATAGCTGCGGAAGGAGCAAATTTTGAGAAGATCCAGAGTTCTACTTTGGACGTGGTTAATTTGAACATGAGACAAAGTGGAGGAAATCCTGCCATGACTGGAATGATCCTATCTTATATTCCTTAAGTATTCACCATATCAAAATACCAAAGACTAGGTACAGAATAAACTGCAAATACATGCACACTGCCGATTTAATTAAGCAGATTAACAACAACCAACATCTTTATAATGTAAAAATTTAAGTAGAATTCCTATAATGTCTTTGATTTACATCAACATTTATTTCAGGCATTTCAAAGATATAGAATGATCTCCTGCTATTCTTTCTTAAAAATGCTGTACCCTATCTCTTTTCAGCAACTTTGCTTAAGCTACTTTTTGTAAACAGCCATTCTGGATGATACTATAATTGTTACAAAGCTACAAATACTGTTGAATGAAGCTATAAGCAGACGAATACCTTGGCGGAACTGTGGACTCACTAACAGCTTGAAGCCTCTTCCGTAAACAGTGGATCTCTGCCTCATAGCTTTGTTCAGTTTCTTTCAATTGTTGCTGCAAAGAGGATATGAGGCTTTCTAATTCTTGAACTTGTTCTTCAAGTTGTTCAGTTTTTTCAAGATGTTGCAGAGAAGATAACTTGCTTTTATGATTAACATCTATGTTATATAAAGAGACAAAAAATGCACATTTCAATAGAAGTTTCTTAGTGAAATAGCACAATCACTGTGTACAGAAAATATTCTTTTTTGAAAGAGTATGTTTTTAGTGGTAATAACTCTGGTTTCAATTTAAACTCATTCTGATGAAAACAAGAAAATATAAATAGTACAATTCAAGATCATCTTTTTGATCCTCATGTTGTAGTACTCCTAAATCCAACATTTTATATCTTTAAAATTTAAAACAATTTAGAATTACAGAACATAAGAAGTGAAAAAGGACCAAATAGATAAGTAACCCAAATCTTTCATTTTAAGGATGAAAACATTGAGATCAGAGAGGCTACAGTGAAATGCCCAATGTCACTATGTTAGCTCAAATTTTAAAGTAAAAAAGCAAATTACTCAATATTTGGTATAAAAACACCACATTGTGGTATATGATCAAAATTTACCACTGTCTTCCAAACTGGTCATCTGAGAATGGATTGATAAAAACTTTGTTTCCTCTTTTGGAAGGTTCTCTTCTCCAAATTCAAGTTTCATACCATCTGTTTGCTGTCTCCAAATCTATTGAAAACCACAGAATAATAGCAGTAACATAAATACGTAATCCAGCAATTAGAAAGCTGTATTAAAGCAACTCTGCATTAAGATACTTTTTTAAAACCACCCAAAATTGTGGCACTCTAACACAAGTGTTTTCCCTTCTAAGTTATTCCCTGTTCTCTTCTGTAACAGTAATTCATATTCCATACCTTTCATAGCACTAAAATTATGTTAGTAATGTTCTTTGATATCTAAAAGGAAGTTCATTTTACTACAAAAACAAGTGCTTCTGAGAATTTTGGTAGAAAGCTGATAACAATATTTATAGTATAACCTGGACTTTCAAATTTCAATTTGTACATAATAAATTTTATATTACCAATACTTGATTAATAAAGCTTATGTATCTCTAGATATATCCTATGTACAACCAGGTAACTGACAAATGGTATGCTGCTCTGTACAGTAAACAAAGGAAAAGGAAAGAATGAAAATAGATAAATCTCAGCTTATTTCCTTAACTATTAAAAAGCAGCAAGCCTGTAATCCCAGCACTTTGGGAAAGCGAGGCGGGTGGATCACCTGAGGTCAGGAGTTCAGGACCAGCCTGGTCAACATAGTGAAACCTCATCTTTACTAAAAATACAAAAATTAGCCAGGTGTGGTGGCGCATACCTGTAATCCCAGCTACTTGAGAGGCTGAGGAAGGTGAATTTTTTGAACCTGGGAAGGGGAGGTTGCAATGAGCCAGGATTGAGTCATTGAACTCTAGCATGGGAGACAGAGCAAGACTCTGCCTCAAAAAAATAAGTAAATAAATAAATAAAATTAAGCAGCAATATGTCAGATACCTGTGTGTACTAATTTATTCATTCATCAAATACTTAATAATCAACGTGACCAGCACTGTGACAAGAGAGAGTAAAAATACAAAATCCGTTTAAAAAATAACAATATATCTGCCTGCATGGAATTCATCAATCAGATGGGAAAATAAACAATCAGAGAACGGCTAAACTATAAAATTTGACTATAACTACAATGATACAGAAGACTGATGTGGATCTGAATAATTATGGAAGTCAATTTTGATTTAGGCTCATATATTTTTGGCAACGATTTGGGAATGCTCTAAAGAAGAAAGAGTAAGAATATTTGTGAAAGAATGACATATGCCATAATTGACAATGATCTTCCTGAGGAGAGTTTATTTTGGATACAGAGGGGGAAATAAAGCTAGTTAAATAAGATAGATCCAAATTACATAAGACTTTAAAAGCAAGGGGAAAGAGTTTGGACTTGCAAGACCAGATGAACAAAGGATATTGTAGAAGCAGGTGAGCAAAAGAAAAAAAGCTATTTGCCAAGAAAGCTGTTTTAACTGTCTACTACTCTTATAAATCCTCTAACTAACTCCTACCCCATGAGTACATTTCAACAGAGATCTTGCCTCTTAGTTCCCAGGGAAAATAAAGATTATCGGGTAAAGTATTAAGTTTCCAGTCCAACCTTTCTAACTCATTCAGCAAACATTTATTAAGCCTTTACTGTATGCTAACACTGTGATAAGAGGAGGAAACAAAAATAAACAGAAGATTCCCTGATTCCAAAGGGTTTAGAATAATAGTGAAAGAGGCAGAATGGTAAACAAACAATTATATAATATGAAAAGTAATGTGATACAAATGCAAATATGTATAAGAAGCTATAGGAACATGGAAGAAGGACAGAAGGGTAATCAAGTATTTAAAGTAACGAAAAAGGCTGGGTGCGGTGGCTCATGCCTGTAATCCCAGCACTTTGGGAGGCCAAGGTGGGTGGATCACGAGGTCAGGAGATCAAGACCATCCTGGCTAACATGGTGAAACCCCGTCTATACTAAAAATACAAAAAAATTAGCTGGGCGTGGTGGCCGGCGCCTGTAGTCCCAGCTACTCGGGAGGCTTAGGCAGGACAATGGCGTGAATCTGGGAGGTGGAGCTTGCAGTGAGCCTAGATCGCAGCACTGCACTCCAGCCTGGGCGACAGAGCGAGACTCCATCTCAAAAAAAATAAAAAACAAAAAAAAATAAAGTAACGAAAAAAGAGAAGCACGATAAACAAGGCCTGTACTGTTGCTAAGGAAACAGAGGAATAAATGCCTAAGCCTAGGAAGGTAAAGAAGATGACACAGAGGGAGTAAACATTTGAACCAACTGGAACAAGCAGGAACAAACCAAAAAGGCTGGGAGGGGATGGGCAGTATTATGCAGAAAGGGCAGCATCCAAAAAAGCCCAGGGTGCATTTGGGAAACTAAGTATTTCAGTATGGCTAAAATGAGGAGGAAGATTAGAAGATGAAGCCAAAAGGTTAGGCAGTGATATATTGCAGTGCTGATCCTGATCCCAAAGTAACTCTGAAACGCCTCTCTAATTGCAGCTAATTTACAGAATTCAAATATGATATCTTCTTATTACCCCTTGTGCAGAAAAGACATCTACCTGTTTGCTATATTCATCTACCTGTTAAGCAAAAGTATTTACCTACATTTCTTTTCTTTTCTTTTTTTTTTTTTGAGATGGAGTCTCACTCTGTTGCCCAGGCTGGAGTGCAGTGGCGCAGTCTTGGCTCACTGCAACCTCCACCTTCTGGGTTCAAGTGATTCTCCTGTGTCAGCCTCCCAAGTAGCTGGGATTATAGGCATGTGTCACCACACCCAGCTAATTATTTTTGTATTTTTTTTAGTAGAGATGGTGTTTCACCATGTTGGCCAAGCTGGTCTATCTCCAACTCCTGACCTCAGGTGATTGGCCCACCTTGGCCTCCTAAAGTGCTGGGATTGCAGTTATGAGCCACCATGCTCAGCCTTACATTTCTCTTCTAAACACCTACTAGAATGTTGCCATGGAAAACTATTTTATATATGTGTGTATATATATATATATGTAAAATACTATATATGTATATGACATTCCTTAAACTAGTTCATAAATCCCATTAATTTATACATTTCTTCAGTCTGGTGACTTCATTACTTTATTCCCAGTACATAGAACAACCTGGCATTTAATTAGCAAATAATAAATATTGGCTGTCCAGTCTGTCCTCAGATCTAAGGAATAAATAAATAAATAAATAAATAAATAAATAAATAGGCTGGGTGCAGTGGCTCACGTCTGTAATCTTAGTACTTTGGGAGGCCAAGGTGGGCAGATCATGAGGTCAAGAGTTTGAAACCAGCCTGGCCAACATGGTGAAAGCCCGTCTCTACTAAGAATACAAAAATTAGCTGGGTGTGGTGGAGAGTGCCTGTAATTCCAGCTACTCAGGAGGCTGAGGCAGGAGAATCACTTGAACCTGGGAGGTGGAGGTTGCAGTGAGCCGAGATTGTGCCACTGTACTCCAGCCTGGGAGACAGAGCAAGGCTGTCTCAGAGAAAAAAAAAAAAAGTACAGTAAAATAAAAATAAAAATTGACTGGATAACTGAATGAGAACAAAGTATAAGTTTTTCTTTCATATTCTTTGTACTCCCTTCAGTGTATATATCAGTATGGTAGAAGACCAGGAGTGAAAAGAGAAGACTATCTAAGACAAATCCCCAAGTTTCTGGTTGAATGTTGTTCCTTGAAATTGAGACAAGAGGAGAAGCTGGTTTAAGCAGCAGAAGTTAATAAATTCGTATTTTAATATGCTGATTGAAACATACCTAAAAGAGTTTTGAGTAGAGATAACTGATGAGATATATGACTCTGCAGCTCAGAAGGACTGACCTAAACATAGAGATCTAGAAGCAACGAAAGGATATGAAAAAAGCATTCAGATTAAGAGGATCAAATAAAGATCCCTGGTAAAATAGACAGGGTAGCTAAAGTCCAAAATGGAGGCTTGAAAAGCTACAGAAGCTAAGGGAAGAAAATATTATCAGAAAGCAGCAAATACTACAGTTGAGAAATAATAGATTAAAGCAAAAAGAAAACTAGTTCAAGATAGTACACTGAGCATGTGTTTATATCTGAGGTTACAAAGTGAAGGCTTGAACTTTAAATCCAGTCTATACTTTTATAGTGCTCTTTTGGGGACAAAATAGTTTTTGTTGTTGTCTGGCTGCTTTCTGTTTCCCAACCTTAAAATAGAATCCGTTTATTTTTGAATATTTCTGTGTGTGTGTGTTATATTTTCAGAGATGAAGTCTTAAGCTCTGTTGCCCAGGCAGGAGTGCAGTAGCACAATCATAGCTTATGCAGCCGCAAACTCCTAGGTTCAAGTGATCCTCCCACCTCAGCTTCTCAAGTAGCAGGGAGGATAGGCATGTGCCACCATGCCCGGTTTATATTTCCTAATATTTTTAAAAGAAAAAAAAAACCATATAAAATTAATAGATTAAAAGTACTAGCAACACTAGGCCCTGATTCCTACTTAATGGCAACAAGATGCATAAGCTGGGCAGCCGCAGCCCCTTTTGGATGAGGCATGTTTTCTCCAGGTTTCACTTGGCCTTGGCCTTCTTCATTTATTTTATTAACTAAATTATTGTAGGCATTTACATTTGTGATTAGTGATGTAAACCTCTTCCCTTTTGACTATGCAATTAAAATCATAGTAAAGAATATTTAAAAGGCATAAATCCATAATGAACAAGAAAATAAGAGATGAAACCAAAATAGATTCTACTCATATAAATCTACTGGAGTAGGTTTATAGATTTTTGGAAAGGCTGGATAAGGTTGTACTTAATTGCACAGAAACAGAGTGGAGAAGAAGAAACAGGAGGGAAAGAAAGAAGGGGAGAGAGATGGAGAGGAAGAATTTCAGCCAAAACATAACTCATCAACATTATAACTTTCACTATCAATTAAATCTTTCAAATCTGCCTAAACATTTTAATATTAACTGAACATCAAAAGCACCCCCCAAAATAGACATAGACATCTTTCTGGATTTCTTTCTACATGAGAATTACATTTATCCTTGCCAATATATGCCTTAAGTTGTTCTACTGATAGAGTTAATAAATTACACTGTGCCATGTATACTATCTTACCTAGTTTTCTATAGACGTTTTCAAAAATTGCTTGAACATAAAATTGACATATATAATGCTGTGTGAAACTAATTAGCTATGTACTAAGCAACTAAACTCATTACCAATTTTCTCTAAAACAGAAGGCCCACTGCTTTATGTTATAAGTAAAATTAAATGCAATTGTTTCACACAGTTTACCAGTTGATACATTATATATATTTTACATTATCATAATTCTAAAAACTCTCTAAAGGGGTTATTATTCGACTTGCAGAAATTCTTTCAGCTTACCAATATAAATTATCTACTACAAATATATGTCGCTTTTCCCAATCTCCTTTTTCACGTTCTCTTATTTTAGAAATTCTTGGTTGATAAAAGCAGCTTATAAAAAAGCAGGTAATACAATAAATGCAAATATTACAATATATTTTCCATTTCACAGACCTTGCTTAGTCGTGTTTGAAGTACCAAGAGTTTGTTGTATTCTTCTGTTACTTTGTTGAGAAGAGTGTGCATATTTTCTTGAAAGTCTGGATGGTAAACAATTATAATAATTTCACTTCACAGTAAAAGTCCGCATCTTCCAATAAATATTATTCACCTATTTATAACTTAAAAAAATTGCCTGCTACAAGTAAACCTCAGATATTTAGTAACTAAAATTGAAATATCATTCATGTGAAATGCCTGCTACAAAATAACTTGAAAATTTCATATTAAAATATGTTAATTTCTTTTGATAGTCATTAATTTATACACATTTTGTTCATTATCTATACAAATAGGGCTAGGAAACATTTTATCTGTGAAAGAACATCAAAAAAGTGTGAGGTTACTATTTGCTAAAACAAACTTATAGCAGATCTATATTAAGAAAGATACTAATATATTTCTTATTTCTTAATGTTAATCTTACTCATTTTAAAGCAAAACCATTGACATGAACTTATTCAATAAATACAATAACTTTTAAAATTTGGATCTATGGTATAAAAGTTAAAAGAAAGAATTAGGATAAGGAAAAAGATAAGAGTAGAGAGAGAGAGGACAGACAATAGTGGACAGCTCCAATTATCTTCATATCACTGTTATTGCACTACAAAAATTTTAAATGTATATTAAATATAAGATTTCATGAACCTGAAAGGAGGATAAGATGTTAAGATGATAAATAACTTGGCTGGGTGATTAAATCATAATAAAAAGTAAAGATTTGTCATCAATTAATTTAAGAGGATTAAATACTGTTTAATAGTATGGTAAGCTTTTATTACCTTGAACTTCACATCTATAATCCTGTAATTCTGGATCTTCATTTTCAGAAGTGTAATCACCAGGATTCTCTCTATCTTCTGCATTTACTTCACATTTTAAAGCAGGAGTATAATATTCACCAAGGACACTGC
This sequence comes from Rhinopithecus bieti, assembly GCF_001698545.2. Classification (NCBI taxonomy): domain Eukaryota; kingdom Metazoa; phylum Chordata; class Mammalia; order Primates; family Cercopithecidae; genus Rhinopithecus; species Rhinopithecus bieti. The sequence goes on from NW_016811745.1 coordinate 156,544, forward strand.
ATAAAGTCTGTCAACAACAAAATTGGGTATTTTAAGGAATTTAAAATTTGATTTCTACTTCTAAAGATCATTAAACATTATTCTCCTTGATGCAAGGCAGTCAAAATGGCACATAAAAATAATTAAGAAAACCTTCTCTCCATACCCTTATCAATCTGCAAAAGAAACAAGTCTAAATTTCTCTGTCTCTCTGGCATAAAATCTTAGGAAGATAATAATCTTCATTGCAAAAAATCACAATTTTTTTTGCTTCCTTATAATAATAAAATTTATCTTATACTTCAATCAACGGCTTCCTAGCTTGGATCCTATTTCTGATGTTATCTCTGTAATCTCAAATACCTTTGAAAAAACACCACAGGACAAGGATGGAAGTTCAGAAATGCTGATCAGAAAGAAATCTATAAATTCTAAAGAAATTATATCAAGCAAGAGAATAACATTCATATACTTAAGAAAATATTCATAACACATGAGGCCAGGCGTGGTGACTCACGCCTGTAATCCCAGCACTTTGGGAGGTAGAGGCAGGTGGATCACCTGAGGTCAGGAGTTTGAGACCAGCCTGGCCAACAACCTCATCTCTACTAAAAATACAAAAACTAGCCAGGTGTGGTGGCCTGCATCTGTCATCCCAGATACTCGGTAGACGAGGCACAAGAATAGCTTGAACCTGGGAGGCAGAGGTCGCAGTGAACCGAGACTGTGCCACTGCACTCCAGCCTGGGAGACAGAGCAAGACTCTCTGTCTCAAATAAAAAAAGAAAAACAAAAAAGATTCCTAACACATGAGAATAGTTTTATGTAATTTATATACACACACAAAAATTGAAAATATGTGACACATTGTTTTGGTTCTTCTCCTGGGCAACAGACAATTCTATCATCATTTAAAACAATACATGCCCCATAATCATTTGATAAACTTTCAAATAACTTTTACCTTTGTTCCTCATATAACTAAAAAATTACCACCACCAACTTCTAGACTTAAAAATCAAATTGTTCACTGCTATTTCTTCAGATTTCTTGAGATTTGCTTAAACTATCCTGTCAATTAATAATTAAGTTTATTAAATTTTCAGCATAGCCCCTAAGATGCAGTTTTCTCACATTAGAGTTGATTTTAGAAACTGTAAACAATCACCCAATTTACAGACAAAGACACTGGGACCCAGAAAGATGGGTGCCATCTGAGTGTTTTGGGCTCACTCTACACAGTCTCCCAGGATGTCTCCATCTTGTCCTTGTAACTCATCTATGGCAACACCAACAATTACTGTCTGTTCTATAGGTGAGATAATTTACCTGAATTTCTTTTGTTTCAAACAGATTATCAGGAAAATTTTTAATGCTCATTTTAACTTAAAAACTCAGGAATACTTTCTAAGTACAGTTCTGAAGTAAGGTACTGGAGAAAACTAGGCTGGGTGATCATCAAATGAGTAGCAACTTATAATTTAGCACTCCTTGTGTAAAAGTACTTTTTATTTATTTTTTAAAATCTATTATTATTATTTTTTTTGAGACAGAGTCCTACTCTTGTCACCCAGGCTGGAGTGCAGTAGCATGATCTCCACTCATCAATGCAACCTCTGCCTCCCAAGCCCAAGCAATTCCAATGCCTCAGTCTCCCAAGTAGCTGGGACTATAGGCACATATCACCACGCCGGACTCATTTTTGTATTTTTTGGTAGAGACCAGGTTTCACCATGTTGGCCAGGCTGGTCTCGAAATCAAGTGATCCGCCCACCTGAGCCTCCCAAAGTGCTGGGATTACAAGTGTCAGCCACCACACCTGGCCATAAAAGTACTTTTAAACATCTTACCTGTAAAAAATAAGAACATTCTTCAGACACTGCCTTTCGAAGTTTTCCAATGAGCAGATGTAAAGGCTTTCCTTCATCACCTAATAGAACAGATAATGGATTAAGAGATTCAATTTACATACTTAAGAACTATGATAATATTTAACTTATGTTTCAACTGGTAACTCCCCTGCAATAAGAATCATTTTAAATTCTTTATTTCTTTGAGTTATTTTCCATTGCTCAACATTGTCTCAGAAAATTTGTGAGATTTTCCATTTCTATCCACAAAATGGTACAAAGCAGTGCCTTCTTTTTACTACAACCCAACATAAAAAAACGCATCATATATCATAACCTATTACATACATCTATGTAAAACTGAAATAAAATCTCAGAAATCAATATTTATTCTTCTACTATAGTGCCATGTACTCCAATGTTTTCTGTTCTACTATACTTTGTTTTTTTTTTTTTAAATGTTGATCATTACTCACTAAACTGACTTCACCACCCATTAATGGACCTATTAATTAGCCTCTAGTTTGAAAAACACTAACCTGTTTCAAGAGGACATCAATAAAAATATTACATGCTTAAAATCTTACTAAATTAAAACCCAAAGCACTCCTGAAATTTAAGTTTGTACTCTTATTTAAGCCGTTCTCAAATTTTACTTTTGAATGCAAACTTCTTTTCCATCCTCAGTAACATTTAGTTAATACTTACTGTTCACGGAAACGACAGCTTTAGTTGCTTACCTGGTGTTCTAATCACTAATCTCACCTCCCCCAACTCACCCCAGTGGTGTCATCATAAAATAAAAACCATATTGTGTTACTCTATTTAATAAACCCTGCAGTAGGTCTTATCACCAACAGCATAAGGCTTATACATGCTTCTTTCAGAATAAAACTTTTTCTAATCAAGCTCTTGCCAATCTCTCCAGCTATACCCCCAACTACTTTCTCACACAACTTGAACTCTCAATTTTTCAAAATGGGTGTACCTTTACACCTCAATTCTAAGGACTCCAGAGCCTCCCTTAGAATTCCAACCCCACTACTCTGTCTCCCACCTCACCCTACTCATCCTGCCAGGAAGCACTAGATGTTTCTCCTTTCTCCTCCCATTCTTTCTATTCATTCTTCTGCTGGAGAAATTGTTTATTTTATATATACTTTCTCAATGGATTGTGACGTCCTATTGGAAAATGATTTCAGCTTTCTCAAGCACTTAAATGAATGCCTAGTGATTATATGAACGACTGGAAATCACCTTCCTCTGTGGGTTCTATGACAAGGAAAAAATTATAGAATGGTGGGCTCTATCCAATACTTATTTGGATCATGGTACTTATAAGTCAGAAATCATTTTACCTGTTTCTTGAGTTTTCATATTCTGTAGCTCTAACTGGTGTATTTTCTGAAGTTCCTTGATCTTTTCCTCTTGAGCAGAAATAAGCTCCTCTTTAAGACTGCAAAGAGCTTTATCTTTTTCATTTTCCATATATTCACGGACCTGATCCACATGAGTTGAATAAACCAGAGAGAGGCAAATGCGTTGGGCTTCCATCTGTAGCCTTAAATCATTCTTAAAGTAAACATTATAATATTTGTAAATGACAAATCAAATAATTTAACTTCGATTTTTTGCATATACTGACTACAAGAGTTTAAAAATTCATAAGAGAACTGAAGTCTAATTTTTTTTCTGTCTTCATTCTGTTGCATTGATCTACTTTTCTTTTTCAAGGAAAGTAGCACAATGTTTTCATTGCCTCAGTTTTATACTAAATTGTGATATTTTGGTATAGCTGGCAT